>NW_021256168.1:0-32292 GCF_002162155.2 Triticum dicoccoides | reverse complement strand
GTATCCATCATCTCATCGAAAGACGGGACACCTTTGCCTCTATCAAGTGGTATCAGATTTCCAGGTTGCTCGGTGAGATTTTACAGTTTTTCGTAGTTTAGATCGAGTCTGTTCTTCATACCTACAGTCCACGAAAAAGCCACAAAAAAAATTAGGGTTAGTTCATCATATCCGAACCAATCTGAGCCTTTGCATAATCATTTTAGGGTTTTGCTTTGTTGAATTTGCGGTTGCATCGTCGTGTCTAGTTGCTGGTCTTAGAGTCTAGTCTTTTAGAGTTTCGAGTTCTGGTCATAAGTTGTCACGCCGCCGCCGCACCATCATCATCACCCTGCCATCTACCACCACCGCGTATCCGCTACCACCACCGATCCATATCCATATACCACCACCAATCCGTGTCCATATACCACCACCGATCCATATCCATATACTACCACCGCTACCACCACCGCTGCCATATACCACCACCATATATCCACCACCAATCCGAGTTCCTTGCATATTAGGTTTGTTTTCGGGATCCATCTAATTTCCGATTCGTGTTTCCTTGTCTGAGTAGGTTTCGGATTCCAGCAATCTTTTGCCGTTCGTAGAAGAGGTTGGTTTCCAAAAAAAAAAAAGAGTCCGGAAACCACCCTCCGTTTAGGCCCAAAATTTTCGAAAAATGCACTTGACTAAAAATTTTCTGGCTATCCTATTTTTAGGTGTTTCTAAGCGTATTGAGACAGTCGCCGTTATAGAAAGTTTTTTTTGACCCGTTTCCAGTTTTTGGGTCCGGGCAGTCAAAAAAAAAATTTGGTCACAAAAATTTCGTGCCCATCCTGTCAGTTTGACCTGGGAAGAGTTTTGAGACACTCGCCATTATAGTGATTTTTCGCAAAATAAAAAAGAGCAGCGCAAAAAAAAACAACGCAAAAAAAAGAGCGAAAAAAAATCGAGGGTGTGCTTTTCCCTTGTTTACGTGCAGCGCCGTGATTTTGTTAGTGTTCTAGGCTCGCGTCTCTAGCACGGTCTAGCCTAGGACCAGCACAGTACCGTCGTTGAGCGTTTATTCAACTTTGCATCTCTGAATTGATTATTGCTGACCCTTTTTGCTACCATATTATAAGCCTTCCTAGCTCCACATACATCTACGTCGTGCGTTTGACTTTCCCTGGTAATCGCTCTATCCAAGCTTTGAGAAGTTTTGACTACAACGGTTGCCGATCACCACCTGCTGCTGGGTAAGAACTGGTAAGAATTTGAGGTTTGCTTGACGGGTTTGTGATACACCACCACAACTTCTTAGTAGTCTGTAGGATCATATTCTTGTGTGTTTCTATTGCTGCTAACCATGCCAGGATCACAAGCCGACGAGATTGACTGGGAGAACTTATCGAACAAGGAGCTTCATGATAAGTTTCAGCAAATGATGACTGAACAGGTGCAAGATGTGCTGAACAATTTTGAAGAGGCCATGGAGAAGATTACTGGCCTTGAGAAGACGTTCGAAACAAAGCTCGATAACAGATTTAATGAACTGCTTGCGCGTCTTCCACCACCGGCTGCACCTGTCGCACCTCTGCAACAACAACAACTACGCCCCCTTCCGAATCAGTATGGACGAGCACAGCGTGTTCCTATTGAGCCAGGACAAAATTCTGGTGCCGCTGCTACTGCTGTTGGTGCTTCTTTGGCTCCTGCTACTGCTGCTGCTGGTACCCAGGAGGATGATGATTATGTGGGAGATTATGAGGATGAGGTTGATCAAAATCCGAACTACGTGCAGCCACCAGCACCACCACCACCAGGTCGACCTCAGGTATATATTCGTAATGGTAGGCATGCACCACCACCTCAGGTACGAGATGATGTCCATATTCCTAAACTGAAATTGAATATTCCACCATCTGAGGGTAGATATGTTCCTGATATATATCTTACTTGGGAGTTAGAAACTGAACAACGTTTTACATGTTTACAATATCCCGAGGAGAGACGGGTTGCTGCTGCTGTTTGTGCTTTCACTAGTTTTTCATGTGTCTGGTGGTCTGAACATTGTAGATTATATCCTATTCCAACTACTTGGGCTGCTTTGAAAACCGCTATGCGTACGCGTTGGGTTCCACCATATTATCAACGTGAATTGCTTCAAAAATTGCAGCGTTTAAGACAAAGAAAAAATTCTGTAGAAGAATATTATCAGGAATTACAAACTGGCATGATTCGATGTGGTATTGTTGAGGAGAATGAAGCTATGCTTGCACGTTTTCTGGGTGGATTAAATAGAGAGATTCAGACCATTCTAGACTATAAGGAGTATACTAATATCACTCGTTTATTCCATCTTGCTTGTAAAGCTGAACGTGAAGTGCAGGATCGACAAGCATTGGCGCGGACTAACTTTTCTGCAGGCCGACCTTCCTCATGGACACCGCGTGCATCTTCTACTTCAACTGCACCAGCACCTCAATCAGGTGCCTCCTACAGCCGTGATACAAGAAAACAGGAACAACCACCATTATCTGCCAAGAGCGCACCTGCCGGGCCTGCACAGAGTTCTTCTTCCAGGGCATCAACAGGGCACACAAGTGATATTATTTGTCGTCGTTGTAAGGGAGGAGGTCATTATGCGAGAGAATGCAAATCTCCGCGTGTGATGATTGCTACCGCGGATGGTGGATATGAGTCCGCTAGTGACTATGATGAGGAGACATTGGCTCTTATTACACGTGAAGAACATGGTGGAGATGATTCTGATCATGAGACGCAATACATGGCTCCTGAAGACGCTGACAGGTATGAATGTTTAGTTGCTCAACGTGTTTTGAGTGTGCAGGTCACACAAGCAGAGCAAAATCAGAGGCACAATTTGTTCCATACCAAGGGAGTTGTGAAGGAACGTTCTGTGCGCGTCATAATAGACGGAGGGAGCTGCAACAACTTGGCTAGCATGGAGATGGTGGAGAAGCTTTCTCTCACCACAAGACCACATCCACATCCTTACTACATCCAATGGTTCAACAACAGCGGCAAGGTTAAGGTAACACGTACTGTTCGTGTGCATTTTAGTATCTCTACATATGCTGATTATGTTGATTGTGATGTGGTACCTATGCAAGCATGTTCCTTATTACTTGGTAGACCATGGCAATTTGATAAAAATTCTGTACACCATGGTAGAAACAATCACTATACTCTTGTTCATAAGGATAAAAATATTACTTTGCTTCCTATGACTCCTGATTCCATTTTGAAAGATGATATTAATAGAGCTAATAAAGCAAAACATGAGAAGAATAAGAGTGAAAATCAGATTGTGGCAAAAGAATTTGAGCAAAAATGAAGCCTAATAATAAACCATCTAGTGTTGCTTCTGAAATTAAATTGAAAAGTGCATGTTTATTTGCCACCAAATCTGATATTGATGAGCTAGATTTCAGCAAATCTGTTTGCTATGCTTTTGTGTGCAAAGAGGCATTATTTTCATTCGAGGACGTGCCTTCCTCTTTGCCTCCTGCTGTCACTAACATTTTGCAGGAGTTCGCTGACGTTTTTCCACAAGACGTGCCACCGGGATTACCGCCTATTCGAGGGATTGAGCATCATATTGACTTAATTCCCGGTGCTTCACTGCCAAACCGTGCACCATACCCTACCAATCCAGAGGAGATGAAGGAGATTATGCGTCAAGTACAAGAGCTTCTCGACAAAGGTTATATACGCGAATCCCTTAGACCTTGTGATGTTCGTATTATTCTAGTGCCGAAAAAGGATGGTACATCACGTATGTGTGTTGATTGTAGAGGCATTATAATATTACTATTCGTTATCGTCATCCTATTCCTAGGCTAGATGATATGCTTGATGAATTGAGTGGCTCTACAATATTCTCCAAAGTTGATTTGCGTAGTGGCTACCATCAAATTCGTATGAAATTGGGAGATGAATGGAAAACAACATTTAAAACTAAGTTTGGATTATATGAGTGGTTAGTCATGCCTTTTGGGTTAACTAATGCACCTAGTACTTTCATGAGATTAATGAACGAAGTTTTACGTGCTTTCATTGGACGATTTGTGGTAGTTTATTTTGATGACATATTGATTTATAGCAGATCTTTGGAAGAACATTTGGAACATTTACGTGCTGTTTTTATTGCTCTACGTGATGCACGTTTGTTTGGTAACCTTGGGAAGTGCACCTTTTGCACCGACCGAGTATCTTTTCTTGGCTATGTTGTTACTCCACAGGGAATTGAAGTTGATAAAGCCAAGATTGAAGCTATTGAGAGTTGGCCGCAGCCCAAAACGGTCACACAAGTGAGGAGTTTTCTTGGCCTCGCTGGATTCTATAGGCGTTTTGTGAGAGATTTCAGCACCATTGCTGCACCTCTCAATGAGCTTACAAAGAAAGATGTGCCTTTTCTTTGGGGTACCGCACAGGAAGAAGGCTTCACGGTATTGAAAGATAAGTTGACACATGCTCCTTTACTCCAACTTCCTGATTTTAATAAGACTTTTGAGCTTGAATGTGATGCTAGTGGAATTGGATTAGGAGGTGTGTTATTACAAGATGGCAAACCTGTTGCATACTTTTCTGAAAAATTGAGTGGGCCTAGTCTGAATTATTCTACTTATGATAAAGAATTATATGCTCTTGTTCGGACTTTAGAAACATGGCAACATTATTTATGGCCCAAAGAATTTGTTATACATTCTGATCATGAATCTTTGAAACATATTAAAAGTCAAGCTAAACTGAATCGTAGACATGCTAAATGGGTTGAATTCATTGAGACTTTCCCTTATGTCATTAAACACAAGAAGGGAAAAGAAAATGTTATTGCTGATGCATTGTCTCGTCGCTATACTATGCTTTCACAACTTGACTTCAAAATATTTGATAGAGGCAAAGGTGTCCCGTCTTTCGATGAGATGGTGGATTTCGCTTTGGTGGAAGTCGACTTTGACGATCCGACTACGAACGTGCGAGGACGTCGCGCCTTAGCAATCGCTAAACCAACTCCGAGAGGTTATTGACCACGCCGGAGCACGATCAACCTGACCACGAGGGTCTGTTTCCTGCGAGCAAACGAAGAACAAGCAAGAAACTAAGATTGCAATCTGGATATTGCGAATATAAGATGAAAGCTTTATTGATCAAGGTGGGGTTCTGTGACGCCTTTGTCTGGTCGTTGAACACAAACGAAGTACGCGAAGTTGCAGCTATGGCGAACTTTTAATCTAAACAAAACCCAAAGTCTAAACGATGCCCTAAGGGCTGTATATATGGAGGAAGAGGGGGGAATTTCGTGGCCCTTGGTGGAGGGGTCCGAAATCAACCCTATCTCTTGTTTCACCACACATACGGACTCTAAAAATAGCCTATACTTATGTATTTCGAAATTACATGGGCCTGGCCCAATAATAAGGTGACGCAGCACCTAAAATAGCCTCGGGAAGAAATTTATGAAGTGGCATCTTGTATATTTCGTCCAAGGCTTCATGCACCCATTATGGTGGCTTCAAAGTCCTGAAATCATCACTTGTAACTCCGTTCTTGTTCCCCTTGCGCATGCCATCATCTCCATGCTTGTTCTTGCTCCAATGTTCATCCTTCTCCAAGCTAGGCCCTTCATTTGTAAGCAAAACAAATGTATCCAATTTAGGCAGCATCATATTCTCATGAACATTAGAATCATTACCAAGAAACGAAAGTACCTGGTAATTTAGTTGGCGTGCACGAGCTCTAGTAATTGGTCCAGTATGTATAGCAGCAGGGGCTGTGGGTGTAACAATTGTATTGATGTCCTCATCAGGAAGTGCACCTTTTGCACCGACCGAGTATCTTTTCTTGGCTATGTTGTTACTCCACAGGGAATTGAAGTTGATAAAGCCAAGATTGAAGCTATTGAGAGTTGGCCACAGCCCAAAACGGTCACACAAGTGAGGAGTTTTCTTGGCCTCGCTGGATTCTATAGGCGTTTTGTGAGAGATTTCAGCACCATTGCTGCACCTCTTAATGAGCTTACAAAGAAAGATGTGCCTTTTCTTTGGGGTACCGCACAGGAAGAAGCCTTCACGGTATTGAAAGATAAGTTGACACATGCTCCTTTACTCCAACTTCCTGATTTTAATAAGACTTTTGAGCTTGAATGTGATGCTAGTGGAATTGGATTAGGAGGTGTGTTATTACAAGATGGCAAACCTGTTGCATACTTTTCTGAAAAATTGAGTGGGCCTAGTCTGAATTATTCTACTTATGATAAAGAATTATATGCTCTTGTTCGGACTTTAGAAACATGGCAACATTATTTATGGCCCAAAGAATTTGTTATACATTCTGTTCATGAATCTTTGAAACATATTAAAAGTCAAGCTAAACTGAATCGTAGACATGCTAAATGGGTTGAATTCATTGAGACTTTCCCTTATGTCATTAAACACAAGAAGGGAAAAGAAAATGTTATTGCTGATGCATTGTCTCGTCGCTATACTATGCTTTCACAACTTGACTTCAAAATATTTGGTTTGGAGACCATCAAAGATCAATATGTGCATGATGCTGATTTTAAAGATGTAATGTAGAATTGTAAAGAAGGAAGAATGTGGAACAAGTTTGTTGTTAACGATGGATTTGTGTTTCGTGCTAACAAGCTATGCATTCCAGCTAGCTCCGTTCGTCTTTTGTTGTTGCAGGAGGCGCATGGAGGAGGATTAATGGGACACTTTGGCGTGAAGAAGACGGAGGACGTACTTGCTACACATTTCTTTTGGCCAAAGATGAGACGGGATGTTGAGCGTTTTATTGCTCGCTGCACTACATGTCAAAAAGCTAAGTCACGACTCAATTCTCATGGTTTATATATGCCTTTGCCTGTACCTAGTGTTCCTTGGGAGGATATATCTATGGACTTTGTTTTAGGTTTACCTCGAACAAAGAAGGGGAGGGATAGCATATTTGTTGTCGTGGATAGATTCTCGAAAATGGCACACTTTATACCATGTCATAAAAGCGATGATGCTGTTAATGTTGCTGATTTGTTCTTTTGTGAAATTATTCGCTTGCATGGTGTGCCAAATACTATTGTTTCAGATCGTGATACTAAATTTCTTAGCCACTTTTGGAGATGTTTATGGGCTAAGTTGGGGACTAAACTACTTTTTAGTACTACTTGTCACCCCCAAACTGATGGACAAACTGAAGTAGTCAATAGAACGTTGTCTACTCTGCTTAGGGCTGTTTTGAAGAATAATAAGAAAATGTGGGAGGAATGCTTGCCTCATATTGAATTTGCTTATAATCGTTCATTGCATTCTACTACTAAGATGTGCCCTTTTGAAGTTGTGTATGGTTTCCTACCTCGTGCACCTATTGATTTGTTGCCTCTTCCATCTTCGGAGAAGGTTAATTTTGATGCTAAACAACGTGTTGAATTGATTTTAAAAATGCATGAGTTAACTAAGGAAAACATTGAGCGTATGAATGCTAAATATAAACTTGCTGGAGATAAGGGTAGAAAACATGTTGTGTTTGCACCTGGAGATCTTGTTTGGTTACATTTGCGTAAGGATAGATTTCCTGATTTGCGCAAATCAAAGTTAATGCCACGTGCTGATGGTCCCTTTAAGGTGTTAGAGAAAATAAATGATAATGCATATAAACTTGAGCTGCCTGCAGATTTTGGGGTTAGTCCCACTTTTAACATTGCAGATTTGAAGCCTTATTTGGGTGAGGAAGATGAACTTCCGTCGAGGACAACTTCATTTCAAGAAGAGGAGGATGATGAGGACATCAATACAATTGTTACACCCACAGCCCCTGCTGCTATACATACTGGACCAATTACTAGAGCTCGTGCACGCCAACTAAATTACCAAGTACTTTCGTTTCTTGGTAATGATTTTAATGTTCATGAGAATATGATGCTGCCTAAATTGGATACATTTGTTTTGCTTAAAAATGAAGGGCCTAGCTTGGAGAAGGATGAACATTGGAGCAAGAACAAGCATGGAGATGATGGCATGCGCAAGGGGAACAGGAACGGAGTTACAAGTGATGATTTCAGGACTTTGAAGCCACCATAATGGGTGCGTGAAGCCTTGGACGAAATATACAAGATGCCACTTCATAAATTTCGTCCCGAGGCTATTTTAGGTGCTGCGTCACCTTATTATTGGGCCAGGCCCATGTAATTTCGAAATACATAAGTATAGGCTATTTTTAGAGTCCGTATGTGTGGGGAAACAAGAGATAGGGTTGATTTCGGACCCCTCCACCAAGGGCCACGAAATTCCCCCCTCTTCCTCTATATATACAGCCCTTAGGGCATCGTTTAGACTTTGGGTTTTGTTTAGATTAAAAGTTCGCCATAGCTGCAACTTCGCATACTTCGTTTGTGTTCAACGACCAGACAAAGGCGTCACAGAACCCCACCTTGATCAATAAAGTTTTCATCTTATATTCGCAATATCCAGATTGCAATCTCAGTTTCTTGCTTGTTCTTCGTTTGCTCGCAGGAAACAGACCCTCGTGGTCAGGTTGATCGTGCTCCGGCGTGGTCAATAACCTCTCGGAGTTGGTTTAGCGATTGCTAAGGCGTGACGTCCTCGCACGTTCGTAGTCGGATCGTCAAAGTCGACTGCCACCAAAGCGATATCCATCATCTCATCGAAAGACGGGACACCTTTGCCTCTATCATATCCAGCCCCCAGACCGTGAAGGGCCAAGTTATGGGGATTGTTTGGAGAGCGGTAGGGGGCATATGAATCTGATTGGCGAAGAGCTGGCAACCGACGCAATGTTGGACAAGGTCCTGTGCGTCTGCTCGGGCCGTTGGCCAATAGAAGCATGTATGGAAGGCTTTGCTGACTAGTGCTCGAGCCGCGGCATGGTGCCCGCCCAGTCCGGCATGGATTTCAGCCAAGAGCTGCCGCCCTTCCTCTTCGGAGATGCATCTTTGGAGCACTCCGGTAGCACTTTTCTTGTAGAGTTCCCCTTCGTGGATTTTGTGTGATAGAGGCAAAGGTGTCCCGTCTTTCGATGAGATGATGGATATCGCTTTGGTGGAAGTCGACTTTGACGATCCGACTACGATCGTGCGAGGACGTCGCGCCTTAGCAATCGCTAAACCAACTCCGAGAAGTTATTGACCACGCCGGAGCACGATCAACCTGACCACGAGGGTCTGTTTCCTGTGAGCAAACGAAGAACAAGCAAGAAACTAAGATTGCAATCTGGATATTGCGAATATAAGATGAAAGCTTTATTGATCAAGGTGGGGTTCTGTGACGCCTTTGTCTGGTCGTTGAACACAAACGAAGTACGCGAAGTTGCAGCTATGGCGAACTTTTAATCTAAACAAAACCCAAAGTCTAAACGGTGCCCTAAGGGCTGTATATATGGAGGAAGAGAGGAGGAATTTCGTGGCCCTTGGTGGAGGGGTCCGAAATCAACCCTATCTCTTGTTTCCCCACACATACGGACTCTAAAAATAGCTTGTACTTATGTATTTCAAAATTACATGGGCCTGGCCCAATAAAAAGGTGACGCAGCACCTATAATAGCCTCGGGACGAAATTTATGAAGTGGCATCTTGTATATTTCGTCCATGGCTTCATGCACCCATTATGGTGGCTTCAAAGTCCTGAAATCATCACTTGTAACTCCGTTCTTGTTCCCCTTGCGCATGGCATCATCTCCATGCTTGTTCTTGCTCCAATGTTCATCCTTCTCCAAGCTAGGCCCTTCATTTGTAAGCAAAACAAATGCATCCAATTTAGGCAGCATCATATTCTCATGAACATTAGAATCATTACCAAGAAACGAAAGTACCTGATAATTTAATTGGCGTGCGCGAGCTCTAGTAATTGGTCCCGTATATGTAGCAGTAGGGGCTGTGGGTGTAACAATGGTATTGATGTCCTCATCATCCTCCCCTTCTTGAAATGAAGTCGTCCTCGACGGAAACTCATCTTCCTCACCCAAATAAGGCTTCAAATCTGCAATGTTAAAAGTGGGACTAACCCCAAAATCTGCAGGCAGCTCAAGTTTATATGCATTATCATTTATTTTCTCTAACACCTTAAAGCGACCATCAGCACGTGGCATTAGCTTTGATTTGCGCAAATCAGGAAATCTATCCTTACGCAAATGTAACCAAACTAGATCTCCAGGTGCAAACACAACATGTTTTCTACCCTTATCTCCAGCAAGTTTATATTTAGCATTCATACGCTCAATGTTTTCCTTAGTTAACTCATGCATTTTTAAAATCAATTCAGCACGTTGTTTAGCATCAAAATTAACCTTCTCCGAAGATGGAAGAGGCAAGAAATCAATAGGTGCACGAGGTAGGAAACCATACACAACTTCAAAAGGGCACATCTTAGTAGTAGAATGCAATGAACGATTATAAGCAAATTCAATATGAGGCAAGCATTCCTCCCACATTTTCTTATTATTCTTCAAAACAGCACTAAGCATAGTAGACAACGTTCTATTGACTACTTCAGTTTGTCCATCAGTTTGGGGGTGACAAGTAGTACTAAAAAGCAGTTTAGTCCCCAACTTAGCCCATAAACATCTCCAAAAGTGGCTAAGAAATTTAGTATCACGATCTGAAACAATAGTATTTGGCACACCATGCAAGCGAATAATTTCACGAAAGAACAAATCAGCAACATTAACAGCATCATCGCTTTTATGACATGGTATAAAGTGTGCCATTTTCGAGAATCTATCCACGACAACAAATATGCTATCCCTCCCCTTCTTTGTTCGAGGTAAACCTAAAACAAAGTCCATAGATATATCCTCCCAAGGAACACTAGGTACAGGCAAAGACATATATAAACCATGAGGATTGAGTCGTGACTTAGCTTTTTGACATGTAGTGCATCGAGCAATAAAACGTTCAACATCCCGTCTCATCTTTGGCCAAAAGAAATGTGTAGCAAGTACGTCCTCCGTCTTCTTCACGCCAAAGTGTCCCATTAATCCTCCTCCATGCGCCTCCTGCAACAACAAAAGACGAACGGAGCTAGCTGGAATGCATAGCTTGTTAGCACGAAACACAAATCCATCGTTAACGACAAACTTGTTCCACATTCTTCCTTCTTTACAATTCTGCATTACATTTTTAAAATCAGCATCATGCACATATTGATCTTTGATGGTCTCCAAACCAAATATTTTGAAGTCAAGTTGTGAAAGCATAGTATAGCGACGAGACAATGCATCAGGAATAACATTTTCTTTTCCCTTCTTGTGTTTAATGACATAAGGGAAAGTCTCAATGAATTCAACCCATTTAGCATGTCTACGATTCAGTTTAGCTTGACTTTTAATATGTTTCAAAGATTCATGATCAGAATGTATAACAAATTCTTTGGGCCATAAATAATGTTGCCATGTTTCTATAGTCCGAACAAGAGCATATAATTCTTTATCATAAGTAGAATAATTCGGACTAGGCCCACTCAATTTTTCAGAAAAGTATGCAACAGGTTTGCCATCTTGTAATAACACACCTCCTAATCCAATTCCACTAGCATCACATTCAAGCTCAAAAGTCTTATTAAAATCAGGAAGTTGGAGTAAAGGAGCTTGTGTCAACTTATCTTTCAATACCGTGAAGGCTTCTTCCTGTGCGGTACCCCAAACAAAAGGCACATCCTTCTTTGTAAGCTCGTTGAGAGGTGCAGCAATGGTGCTGAAATCTCTCACAAAACGCCTATAGAATCCAGCGAGGCCAAGAAAACTCCTCACTTGTGTGACCGTTTTGGGCTGCGGCCAACTCTCAATAGCTTCAATCTTGGCTTTGTCAACTTCAATTCCCTGTGGAGTAACAACATAGCCAAGAAAAGATACTCGGTCGGTGCAAAAGGTGCACTTCCCAAGGTTACCAAACAAACGTGCATCACGTAGAGCAATAAAAACAGCACGTAAATGTTCCAAATGTTCTTCCAAAGATCTGCTATAAATCAGTATATCATCAAAATAGACTACCACAAATCGTCCAATGAAAGCACGTAAAACTTCGTTCATTAGTCTCATGAAAGTACTAGGCGCATTAGTTAACCCAAAAGGCATGACTAACCACTCATATAATCCAAACTTAGTTTTAAATGCTGTTTTCCATTCATCTCCCAATTTCATACGAATTTGATGGTATCCACTACGCAAATCAACTTTGGAGAATATTGGAGAGCCACTCAATTCATCAAGCATATCATCTAGCCTAGGAATAGGATGACGATAACGAATAGTAATATTATTAATGCCTCTACAATCAACACACATACGTGATGTACCATCCTTTTTCGGCACTAGAATAATAGGAACAGCACAAGGACTAAGGGATTCGCGTATATAACCTTTGTCGAGAAGCTCTTGTACTTGACGCATAATCTCCTTCGTCTCCTCTGGATTGGTACGGTATGGTGCACGGTTTGGCAGTGAAGCACCGGGAATTAAGTCAATCTGATGCTCAATCCCTCGAATAGGCGGTAATCCCGGTGGCACGTCTTGTGGAAAGACGTCAGCGAACTCCTGCAAAATGTTAGTGACAGCAGGAGGCAAAGAGGAAGGCACGTCCTCGAATGAAAATAATGCCTCTTTGCACACAAAAGCATAGCAAACAGATTTGCTGAAATCTAGCTCATCAATATCAGATTTGGTGGCAAATATACATGCAATTTTCAATTTTATTTCAGAAGCAACACCAGATGGTTTATTATTAGGCTTCATTTGTTGCTCAAATTCTTTTGCCACAATCTGATTTTCACTCTTATTCGTCTCCTGTTTTGCTTTATTAGCTCTATTAATATCATCTTTCAAAATAGAATCAGGAGTCATAGGAAGCAAAGTAATATTTTTATCCTTATGAACAAGAGTATAGTGATTGTTTCTACCATGGTGTACAGAATTTTTATCAAATTGCCATGGTCTACCAAGTAATAAGGAACATGCTTGCATAGGTACCACATCACAATCAACATAATCAGCATATGTAGAGATACTAAAATACACACGAACAGTACGTGTTACCTTAACCTTGCCGCTGTTGTTGAACCATTGGATGTAGTAAGGATGTGGATGTGGTCTTGTGGTGAGAGAAAGCTTCTCCACCATCTCCATGCTAGCCAAGTTGTTGCAGCTCCCTCCGTCTATGATGACGCGCACAGAACGTTCCTTCACAACTCCCTTGGTATGGAACAAATTGTGCCTCTGATTTGCTCAGCTTGTGTGATCTGCACACTCAAAACACGTTGAGCAACTAAACATTCATACCTGTCAGCGTCTTCAGGAGCCATGTATTGCGTCTCATGATCAGAATCATCTCCACCATGTTCTTCACGTGTAATAAGAGCCAAAGTCTCCTCATCATAGTCACTAGCAGACTCATATCCACCATCCGCGGTAGCAATCATCACACGCGGAGATTTGCATTCTCTCGCATAATGACCTCCTCCCTTACAACGATGACAAATAATATCACTTGTGTGCCCTGTTGATGCCATGGAAGAAGAAGAACGCTGTGCAGGCCCCGCAGGTGCGCTCTTGGCAGATAATGGTGGTTGTGCCTGTTTTCTTGTATCACGGCTGGAGGTGGCACCGGATGGAGGTGCTGGTGCAGTTGAAGTAGAAGATGCACGTGGTGTCCATGATGAAGGTCGGCCTGCAGAAAAGTTAGTTCGCCCCAATGCTTGTCTATCCTGCACTTCACGTTCAGCTTTACAAGCAAGATGGAATAAACGAGTGATATTAGTATACTCCTTATAGTCTAGAATGGTCTGAATCTCTCTATTTAATCCACCCAGAAAACGTGCAAGCATAGCCTCATTCTCCTCAACAATACCACATCTAATCATGCCAGTTTGTAATTCCTGATAATATTCTTCTACAGAATTTTTCCCTTGTCTTAAACGCTGCAATTTTTGAAGCAATTCACGTTGATAATATGGTGGAACCCAACGCGTACGCATAGCAGTTTTCAAAGCAGCCCAAGTAGTTGGAATAGGATATAATCTACAATGTTCAGACCACCATACACATGCAAAACTAGTGAAAGCACAAACGGCAGCAGCAACTCGTCTCTCCTCAGGATATTATAAACATGTAAATCGTTGTTCAGTTTCTAACTCCCAAGTAAGATATATATCAGGAACATATCTACCCTCAAATGGTGGAATATTCAATTTCAGTTTAGGAATATGGACATCATCTCGTACCTGAGGTGGTGGTGCAGGCCTACCATTACGAATATATACCTGAGGTCGACCTGCTGGTGGTGGTACAGGTGGCTGCACGTAGTGTTGATTTTGATCAACCTCATCCTCATAATCTCCCACATAATCATCCTCCTCCGCATCAGCAGCAGGAGCCACAGAAGTATCAACAGCAGCACCAACAGTTTGGCCAAACGCAAGAGGAACACGGCTTGCTCGGCGGAGGTCTGCTTCGCGACGTGGAGGTAGTCGTTGTTGTTGTTGTTGTTGGAGAGGTGCGTTAGGTGCAGCGGGTGGTGGTGGTGTGATAGAGGCAAAGGTGTCCCGTCTTTCGATGAGATGATGGATATCGCTTTGGTGGAAGTCGACTTTGACGATCCGACTACGAACGTGCGAGGACGTCGCGCCTTAGCAATCGCTAAACCAACTCCGAGAGGTTATTGACCACGCCGGAGCACGATCAACCTGACCACGAGGGTCTGTTTCCTGCGAGCAAACGAAGAACAAGCAAGAAACTGAGATTGCAATCTAGATATTGCGAATATAAGATGAAAGCTTTATTGATCAAGGTGGGGTTCTGTGACGCCTTTGTCTGGTCGTTGAACACAAACGAAGTACGCGAAGTTGCAGCTATGGCGAACTTTTAATCTAAACAAAACCCAAAGTCTAAACGATGCCCTAAGGGCTGTATATATGGAGGAAGAGGGGGGAATTTCGTGGCCCTTGGTGGAGGGGTCCGAATTCAACCCTATCTCTTGTTTCCCCACACATACGGACTCTAAAAATAGCCTATACTTATGTATTTCGAAATTACATGGGCCTGGCCCAATAATAAGGTGACGCAGCACCTAAAATAGCCTCGGGACGAAATTTATGAAGTGGCATCTTGTATATTTCGTCCAAGGCTTCATGCACCCATTATGGTGGCTTCAAAGTCCTGAAATCATCACTTGTAACTCCGTTCTTGTTCCCCTTGCGCATGCCATCATCTCCATGCTTGTTCTTGCTCCAATGTTCATCCTTCTCCAAGCTAGGCCCTTCATTTGTAAGCAAAACAAATGTATCCAATTTAGGTAGCATCATATTCTCATGAACATTAGAATCATTACCAAGAAACGAAAGTACCTGGTAATTTAGTTGGCGTGCACGAGCTCTAGTAATTGGTCCAGTATGTATAGCAGCAGGGGCTGTGGGTGTAACAATTGTATTGATGTCCTCATCACCAAGTAGTTGGAATAGGATATAATCTACAATGTTCAAACCACCATACACATGCAAAACTAGTGAAAGCACAAACAGCAGCAGCAACTCGTCTCTCCTCAGGATATTGTAAACATGTAAATCGTTGTTCAGTTTCTAACTCCCAAGTAAGATATATATCAGGAACATATCTACCCTCAAATGGTGGAATATTCAATTTCAGTTTAGGAATATGGACATCATCTCGTACCTGAGGTGGTGGTGCAGGCCTACCATTACGAATATATACCTGAGGTCGACCTGCTGGTGGTGGTACAGGTGGCTGCACGTAGTGCTGATTTTGATCAACCTCATCCTCATAATCTCCCACATAATCATCCTCCTCCGCATCAGCAGCAGGAGCCACAGAAGTATCAACAGCAGCACCAACAGTTTGGCCAAACGCAAGAGGAACACGGCTTGCTCGGCGGAGGTCTGTTTCGCGACGTGGAGGTAGTCGTCGTTGTTGTTGTTGGAGAGGTGCGTTAGGTTCAGCGGGTGGTGGTGGTGGAAGACGCGCGAGCAATTCATTAAACTTGTTATCGAGCTTTGTTTCGAATGTCTTCTCAAGGCCAGTGATCTTCTCCATGGCCTCTTCAAAATTGTTCAGCACATCTTCCACCTGTTCAGTCATCATTTGCTGAAACTTATCATGAAGCTCCTTGTTCGATAAATTCTGCCAGTCAATCTCGTCGGCTTGTGATCCTGGCATGGTTAGCAGCAATAGAAACACACAAGAATATGATCCTACAGACTACGAACAAAGGTGGTGGTGGGTGTCACAAATCCGTCAAGCAAAAGTCAAATTCTTACCAGTTCTTACCCAGCAACAGGCGGTGATCAGCAACCGTTGTAGTCAAAACTCTCAAAGCTTGGATAGAGCGATTACCAGGGAGAGTCAAACGCACGACGTAGATGTATGTGGAGCTGGGAAGGCTTATAATATGGTAGCAAAAAGGGTCAGCAATAATCAATTCAGAGATGCAAAGTTGAATAAACCCTCAACGACGGTACTGTGCTGGTCCTAGGCTAGACTGTGCTAGAGACGCGAGCCTAGAACACCAACAAAATCACGGCGCGGCACGTAAACAAGGGAGGAGCACACTCTGAATTTTTTTTCTCTTTTTTTTTTGCAAATTATTTTTCCTCTTTTTTTTTGTGCTCCGCAACAATTTTTTTCGAAAAAGTCTACAAATGGTCTAAGAACTACCTGGCCAGAATTTTCCAGACTTAGTTTTTTTGATGAGGACATCAATACCATTGTTACACCCACAGCCCCTACTACTACATATACGGGACCAATTACTAGAGCTCGCGCACGCCAATTAAATTATCAGGTACTTTCATTTCTTGGTAATGATTCTAATGTTCATGAGAATATGATGCTGCCTAAATTGGATACATTTGTTTTGCTTACAAATGAAGGGCCTAGCTTGGAGAAGGATGAACATTGGAGCAAGAACAAGCATGGAGATGACGCCATGCGCAAGGGGAACAAGAACGGAGTTACAAGTGATGATTTCAGGACTTTGAAGCCACCATAATGGGTGCATGAAGCCATGGACGAAATATACAAGATGCCACTTGATAGAGGCGGGGGTGTCCCGATCTTTCGATGAGATGGTAACTATCGATTTGGTGGAGACGACTTTGACGATCCGACTACAAACGTGCACGACGTTGCGCCTTAGCAATCGCTAAACCAATCTCCAGAGGTTATTGACCACGCCGGTGCACGATCAACCTGACCACGAAGGTCTATTCCTGCAAGCAATCGAAGAACGAGCAAGAATATGATAAAAGCAATCTGAATATTGCAAATATGTATGAAGTATTGATAAAGGTGGGGATCCGAAAGCGGTCTTGGTCTGGTCGTTGGACACAAACGAAGTACACGAAGTTGCGTTGGCTAACTTTTAACTAGACAAAACCCAAGGAAAAGCTACTAGATGGATCTACTTATATAGGAGCAAGGGGTGGCGGCCAAGGAGGTGGGAGGATGTCCCAAGGCAGCCTAAAACTAAATCTAGGTCATACAAGGCCAATGGGCCCAAGTGGAGGTGATGTAACACCTTTGGACTTGTAGTTTGACTCAGATTCTGCTGCAGCATCAGATTGTTTCGTCCACAACTCAACGCTCCGGACGAATTTGAAGGTGACTCCAATTGGGTTGGAAAGTGCACGAAATCTAGTTTCCAACAAAAAAAGAATCACCCAATTCGGAGTCCGTATGAAAAACTTGTGTGCGTTTTGAGTCAGGTGTGTCTGTGCAGTCCGAATCTGAATTCAGAACGTGAGAGACTTGGACTCTATCTTCTCTTGGGCCAAAAGTGACGTGAGAGAACTTTTTGGACAGCAAATAAACATCTCTTTCTTCCTTATCTTCATATGTGGATTGTACAAATGTCCCATACACCTGCAATTAGACAAAACACAAAAGTGTGTGAAGTATTTTTGTTCTGGATAACATAAATAGATTATTGAATAGTTTGCACTAGAAATCACCTGACAAATATGCATATATGCAATATTTTTGGTCATATCCAAGGTAGTCATGTCCTCATCATCAACCCTATCTCTTGTTTCCCCACACATACGGACTCTAAAAATAGCCTATACTTATGTATTTCGAAATTACATGGGCCTGGCCCAATAATAAGGTGACGCAGCACCTAAAATAGCCTCGGGACGAAATTTATGAAGTGGCATCTTGTATATTTCGTCCAAGGCTTCATGCACCCATTATGGTGGCTTCAAAGTCCTGAAATCATCACTTGTAACTCCGTTCTTGTTCCCCTTGCGCATGCCATCAACTCCATGATTGTTCTTGCTCCAATGTTCATCCTTCTCCAAGCTAGGCCCTTCATTTGTAAGCAAAACAAATGTATCCAATTTAGGCAGCATCATATTCTCATGAACATTAGAATCATTACCAAGAAACGAAAGTACCTGGTAATTTAGTTGGCGTGCACGAGCTCTAGTAATTGGTCCAGTATGTATAGCAGCAGGGGTTGTGGGTGTAACAATTGTATTGATGTCCTCATCATGGGTAGCTCATCAGATGGTGCATTCAAATTGACAAGGCATTCATCATTCTCATGTAGAGATGGAAGATCAGTACCTTTGTCATTACCTCTTATGATCAACTCAGATGATGTAGCCACTCTCGGGGGCGATGTGTCACATGGTGGAGGTGATGTAGTCCTGACAACAACGGATGTGGTTGTCATAGTATGCCTAGTAGTTGAAGGAACAATCATATCAACTCTTGGAATGTGCACCGTGCGCTTGTTCTCCTCATGGCCAACACGTCGTTTTATTTCCTGTTCAGCTTTGCAAGCAAGATGAAACAAATGGTCCATAGGATAACACTCTTCATGAATTAGTATCTCTTGAATATCACGGTTTAATCCTCCCTAAAATCTATCCATAAAATCATCTTCACTTTCTTCTAAAGAGGAATGCAACAAGGTAGTTTGTAAATCATCATAATATTTTGTTACAGTTTCACTACCTTGTTTTAAGTGTTGCAACTTCTTAATCATGTCACGAGTATAATAAGCAGGGACGAAAGTATGTCGCATGGCAAGTTTCAAATCATCCCAAGTAGTAGGTATATAATCAGGGTGTAACCGACAATATTCACTCCACCAAACCAAAGCATAACCAGTGAAAGAACCAACCGCAACCTTAACCTTTTTATGTTCATTGAAATTATGGGAAGCAAATATATTTTTTATGTCGAACTCCCATTCAATATATAAAGCAGATTTAAAACGGCCATTAAATGGTGGTATAGATACATTAACCTGATCATGTGCATTTGGATGTTTGTGCACCTCTCGTGACGGTTGTGGTATTTGCAAAGGTGGTGGCACGTCTCCCGCGATCGACAAAGCCCATGAATTGACTCTGGATCCTGTCATGATTAGTAGAACAAGAAACAAAACCCAAAAATATTGTTCCTATAACTACTAGGATGTGGTGGTAAAACGCTCACAGTAAAGCAAATATCAATGTCTTACAAATTCTTACCATGCAGCAGGTGGTGATCGGCAACCAGCGGTGTCAAGTAACTCCGAATATTGAGTAAAGCGATTGCCAGGGGAGCGTACGTATACACGGTGTAGAAATATGTGGAGCTGGGTTGGCTATATATTGTAGCAAAAGATTAGCAATAATCAATTCAAAGATGCAATGTTGAATAAACGCTCAACGACGGTACTGTGCTGGTCCTAGGCTAGACCGGACTAGAGACGCGAGCCTAGAACACTAATGAGGTCACGACGTAGCACAACTAGCATCAATGAAGGATACTAAGTAGCTCTTGACAGCAAGATATAAGTGAAGATCACAACGGCAGTGAAGATAATGATGAAAAACAACTGCCAAGCAGGATATACAACAACTCTCTCTCCAACTTTCCTCTTGAAAAGTTTGAGACAATTTTCTGATAAATTCTTTCAAAGAATGCTACTAACTCAAGCTTTCCAATGCAAAAAGAATCACTCAATTCCGAGTTGATATGAGGAGTCAAAGAATTCTAAAACTGGCCTGAAAAATTGGAACAAGCTGTATTCACGAACTCCGGAGGGCAAAAAGACCTATTTAGAAGCCGATTTTGAGGTTTCAAATATTGAACTAGCTTCTGCAACTATTTAGATGCGGCTCGTCGCTATCTTCAATTTGAGTACTCACGGAGCCAAAACGGACTTCGTATTAGGAAGATACACCTGTTTTACTGAACAGTGCGCAAAACAGATTCCAATCCGAATTCAGGTACGAGATTGATTCTAGATAGATCCAATTTTTTTCTTCTCTCTTTTTTTTCTCACGCTTTTTGTTTCTTTTTCTTCTCCCTCTTTTTCTTTTTTTTTCTTTCCTTTTTTCTCTCTTTCTTTTTCTTTATCTTCTTTTTCTCCCTCTTTCCAAGACAAACTAGATAAGATGCAGATTCGATCAGGCGAAGATGTGAGTGACCTCAACTATGATTATGACAATAAACAGTGCGTAGCACGTGGTGGAAATTGGTGGATTGGATGGTGGACAGCGGATGGGATAATGGTGCAGCGGCTGCGTGACTAATGTGAACAGAACTCGAAACTCTAAAGGAACTAGACACTAAGACCAGCAACTCGACACGGCGATGCAACCGATAATTCAATAATGCAAACAATGAAAAGAAAATTGCAAAGGCTCAGTCTGGCTAGGACAAAGGATGAATAGATCTAACTTTTGTTTTGTGGCTTTTTCTTGGACAATAGCTAAGAAAATAAATCTAATCTAGGAAAAACTGGAAATTCTCACCGAGCAACCTGAAAACTGATACCACTTGATAGAGGCGGGGGTGTCCCGATCTTTCGATGAGATGGTAACTATCGATTTGGTGGAGACGACTTTGACGATCCGACTACAAACGTGCACGACGTTGCACCTTAGCAATCGCTAAACCAATCTCCAGAGGTTATTGACCACGCCGGTGCACGATCAACCTGACCACGAAGGTCTATTCCTGCAAGCAATCGAAGAACGAGCAAGAATATGATAAAAGCAATCTGAATATTGCAAATATGTATGAAGTATTGATAAAGGTGGGGATCCGAAAGCGGTCTTGGTCTGGTCGTTGGACACAAACGAAGTACACGAAGTTGCGTTGGCTAACTTTTAACTAGACAAATCCCAAGGAAAAGCTACTAGATGGATCTACTTATATAGGAGCAAGGGGTGGCGGCCAAGGAGGTGGGAGGACGTCCCAAGGCAGCCTAAAACTAAATCTAGGTCGTACAAGGCCAATGGGCCCAAGTGGAGGTGATGTAACCCCTTTGGACTTGTAGTTTGACTCAGATTCTGCTGCAGCATCAGATTGTTTCGTCCACAACTCAACGCTCCGGACGAATTTGGAGGTGACTCCAATTGGGTTGGAAAGTGCACGAAATCTAGTTTCCAACAAAAAAAGAATCACCCAATTCGGAGTCCGTATGAAAAACTTGTGTGCGTTTTGAGTCAGGTGTGTCTGTGCAGTCCGAATCTGAATTCAGAACGTGAGAGACTTGGACTCTATCTTCTCTTGGGCCAAAAGTGACGTGAGAGAACTTTTTCGACAGCAAATAAACATCTCTTTCTTCCTTATCTTCATATGTGGATTGTACAAATGTCCCATACACCTGCAATTAGACAAAACACAAAAGTGTGTGAAGTATTTTTGTTCTGGATAACATAAATAGATTATTGAATAGTTTGCACTAGAAATCACCTGACAAATATGCATATATGCAATATTTTTGGTCATATCCAAGGTAGTCATGTCCTCATCACCACTTCATAAATTTCGTCCGGAGGCTATTATAGGTGCTGCGTCACCTTTTTATTGGGCCAGGCCCATGTAATTTCGAAATACATAAGTATAGGCTATTTTTAGAGTCCGTATGTGTGGGGAAACAAGAGATAGGGTTGATTTCGGACCCCTCCACCAAGGGCCACGAAATTCCCCCTCTCTTCCTCCATATATACAGCCCTTAGGGCACCGTTTAGACTTTGGGTTTTGTTTAGATTAAAAGTTCGCCATAGCTGCAACTTCGCGTACTTCGTTTGTGTTCAACGACCAGACAAAGGCGTCACAGAACCCCACCTTGATCAATAAAGCTTTCATCTTATATTCGCAATATCCAGATTGCAATCTTAGTTTCTTGCTTGTTCTTCGTTTGCTCGCAGGAAACAGACCCTCGTGGTCAGGTTGATCGTGCTCCGGCGTGGTCAATAACCTCTCGGAGTAGGTTTAGCGATTGCTAAGGCGCGACGTCCTCGCACGTTCGTAGTCGGATCGTCAAAGTCGACTTCCACCAAAGCGAAATCCACCATCTCATCGAAAGACGGGACACCTCCGCCTCTATCAAAATTACCAGGTACTTTCGTTTCTTTGTAATGATTCTAATGTTCATGAGAATATGATGCTGCCTAAATTGGATACATTTGTTTTGCTTACAAATGAAGGGCCTAGCTTGGAGAAGGATGAACATTGGAGCAAGAACAAGCATGGAGATGATGGCATGCGCAAGGGAAACAAGAACGAAGTTACAAGTGATGATTTCAGGACTTTGAAGCCACCATAATGGGTGCATGAAGCCTTGGACGAAATATACAAGATGCCACTTCATAAATTTCGTCCCGAGGCTATTTTAGGTGCTGCGTCACCTTATTATTGGGCCAGGCCCATGTAATTTCGAAATACATAAGTATAGGCTATTTTTAGAGTCCGTATGTGTGGGGAAACAAGAGATAGGGTTGATTTCGGACCCCTCCACCAAGGGCCACGAAATTCCCCCCTCTTCCTCCATATATACAGCCCTTAGGGCATCATTTAGACTTTGGGTTTTGTTTAGATTAAAAGTTCGCCATAGCTGCAACTTCGCGTACTTCGTTTGTGTTCAACGACCAGACAAAGGCGTCACAGAACCCCACCTTGATCAATAAAGCTTTCATCTTATATTCGCAATATCCAGATTGCAATCTAAGTTTCTTGCTTGTTCTTCGTTTGCTCGCAGGAAACAGACCCTCGTGGTCAGGTTGATCGTGCTCCGGCGTGGTCAATAACCTCTCGGAGTTGGTTTAGCGATTGCTAAGGCGCGACGTCCTCGCACGTTCGTAGTCGGATCGTCAAAGTCGACTTCCACCAAAGCGATATCCATCATCTCATCGAAAGACGGGACACCTTTGCCTCTATCAAGTGGTATCAGATTTCCAGGTTGCTCGGTGAGATTTTACAGTTTTTCGTAGTTTAGATCGAGTCTGTTCTTCATACCTATAGTCCACGAAAAAGCCAAAAAAAATTAGGGTTAGTTCATCCCATCCGAACCAATCTGAGCCTTGCATAATCTTTTCTGTATTTGCTTTGTTGAATTTGCGGTTGCATCGTCGTGTCCAGTTGCTGGTCTTAGCGTCTAGTCTTTTAGAGTTTCGAGTCCTGTTCACAGGTTGTCACGTCGCCGCTGCCATATATCACCACCGCATCATCATTGTTGCTGTTGCCATATACCACCACCACATATTCACCGTCAATCCGAATCCATATACGCCACCACATATCCGCCGCCATCACACCAATCCGAGTTCACCTGCAACATATATCCGCCACCTGTCCGTGTTCCACCAGATTCATCTTCGCCACCAGTCCGAGTTCCACCAGATTCATCTCCGCCACCAGTCCTAGTCCGAGTCCAGTGATTGTTGCATTGTTCTCGATTTCCAGATCACGCGATACTCCGAGTCGTGACAGAGAAGGACTCCCCAACTTCCGAGCCATCCGTAGAAGAAAAATAGTTCCAATTTCAAAAAAAAAAACTAAGTCTGGAAAATTCTGGCTAGGCAGTTTTTAGACCATTTGTAGACTTTTTCGAAAAAAATTTGTTGCGGAGCAAAAAAAAAAGAGAAAAAAAAGTGCAAAAAAAAGGAGAAAAAAAAATTCAGAGTGTGCTCCTCCCTTGTTTACGTGCCGCGCCATGATTTTGTTGGTGTTCTAGGCTCGCGTCTCTAGCACAGTCTAGCCTAGGACCAGCACAGTACCGTCGTTGAGCGTTTATTCAACTTTGCATCTCTGAATTGATTATTGCTGACCCTTTTTGCTACCATATTATAAGCCTTCCCAGCTCCACATACATCTACGTCGTGCGTTTGACTCTCCCTGGTAATCGCTCTATCCAAGCTTTGAGAGTTTTGACTACAACGGTTGCCGATCACCGCCTGTTGCTGGGTAAGAACTGGTAAGAATTTGAGTTTTGCTTGACGGATTTGTGACACCCACCTGCTAGAGGCAAAGGTGTCCCGTCTTTCGATGAGATGGTGGATTTCGCTTTGGTGGAAGTCGACTTTGACGATCCGACTACGAACGTGCGAGGACGTCGCGCCTTAGCAATCGCTAAACCAACTCCGAGAGGTTATTGACCACGCCGGAGCACGATCAACCTGACCACGAGGGTCTGTTTCCTGCGAGCAAACGAAGAACAAGCAAGAAACTGAGATTGCAATCTGGATATTGCGAATATAAGATGAAACCTTTATTGATCAAGGTGGGGTTCTGTGACGCCTTTGTCTGGTCGTTGAACACAAACGAAGTACGCGAAGTTGCAGCTATGGCGAACTTTTAATCTAAACAAAACCCAAAGTCTAAACGATGCCCTAAGGGCTGTATATATGGAGGAAGAGGGGGGAATTTCGTGGCCCTTGGTGGAGGGGTCCGAAATCAACCCTATCTCTTGTTTCCCCACACATACGGACTCTAAAAATAGCCTATACTTATGTATTTCGAAATTACATGGGCCTGGCCCAATAATAAGGTGACGCAGCACCTAAAATAGCCTCGGGAAGAAATTTATGAAGTGGCATCTTGTATATTTCGTCCAAGGCTTCATGCACCCATTATGGTGGCTTCAAAGTCCTGAAATCATCACTTGTAACTCCGTTCTTGTTTCCCTTGCGCATGCCATCATCTCCATGCTTGTTCTTGCTCCAATGTTCATCCTTCTCCAAGCTAGGCCCTTCATTTGTAAGCAAAACAAATGTATCCAATTTAGGCAGCATCATATTCTCATGAACATTAGAATCATTACCAAGAAACGAAAGTACCTGGTAATTTAGTTGGCGTGCACGAGCTCTAGTAATTGGTCCAGTATGTATAGCAGCAGGGGCTGTGGGTGTAACAATTGTATTGATGTCCTCATCATTAAAGGGACCATCAGCACGTGGCATTAGCTTTGATTTGCGCAAATCAGGAAATCTATCCTTACGCAAATGTAACCAAACAAGATCTCCAGGTGCAAACACAACATGTTTTCTACCCTTATCTCCAGGAAGTTTATATTTAGCATTCATACGCTCAATGTTTTCCTTAGTTAACTCATGCATTTTTAAAATCAATTCAGCACGTTGTTTAGCATCAAAATTAACCTTCTCCGAAGATGGAAGAGGCAACAAATCAATAGGTGCACGAGGTAGGAAACCATACACAACTTCAAAAGGGCACATCTTAGTAGTAGAATGCAATGAACGATTATAAGCAAATTCAATATGAGGCAAGCATTCCTCCCACATTTTCTTATTATTCTTCAAAACAGCCCTAAGCATAGTAGACAACGTTCTATTGACTACTTCAGTTTGTCCATCAGTTTGGGGGTGACAAGTAGTACTAAAAAGCAATTTAGTCCCCAACTTAGCCCATAAACATCTCCAAAAGTGGCTAAGAAATTTAGTATCACGATCTGAAACAATAGTATTTGGCACACCATGCAAGCGAATAATTTCACGAAAGAACAAATCAGCAGCATTAACAGCATCATCGCTTTTATGACATGGTATAAAGTGTGCCATTTTCAAGAATCTATCCATGACAACAAATATGCTATCCCTCCCCTTCTTTGTTCGAGGTAAACCTAAAACAAAGTCCATAGATATATCCTCCCGAGGAACACTAGGTACAGGCAACGGCATATATAAACCATGAGGATTGAGTCGTGACTTAGCTTTTTGACATGTAGTGCAGCGAGCAATAAAACGCTCAACATCCCGTCTCATCTTTGGCCAAAAGAAATGTGTAGCAAGTACGTCCTCCGTCTTCTTCACGCCAAAGTGTCCCATTAATCCTCCTCCATGCGCCTCCTTCAACAACAAAAGACGAACGGAGCTAGCTGGAATGCATAGCTTGTTAGCACGAAACACAAATCCATCGTTAACAACAAACTTGTTCCACATTCTTCCTTCTTTACAATTCTGCATTACATCTTTAAAATCAGCATCATGCACATATTGATCTTTGATGGTCTCCAAACCAAATATTTTGAAGTCAAGTTGTGAAAGCATAGTATAGCGACGAGACAATGCATCAGCAATAACATTTTCTTTTCCCTTCTTGTGTTTAATGACATAAGGGAAAGTCTCAATGAATTCAACCCATTTAGCATGTCTACGATTCAGTTTAGCTTGACTTTTAATATGTTTCAAAGATTCATGATCAGAATGTATAACAAACTCTTTGGGCCATAAATAATGTTGCCATGTTTCTAAAGTCCTAACAAGAGCATATAATTCTTTATCATAAGTAGAAAAATTCAGACTAGACCCACTCAATTTTTCAGAAAAGTATGCAACAGGTTTGCCATCTTGTAATAACACACCTCCTAATCCAATTCCACTAGCATCACATTCAAGCTCAAAAGTCTTATTAAAATCAGGAAGTTGGAGTAAAGGAGCATGTGTCAACTTATCTTTCAATACCGTGAAGGCTTCTTCCTGTGCGGTACCCCAAACAAAAGGCACATCCTTCTTTGTAAGCTCGTTGAGAGGTGCAGCAATGGTGCTGAAATCTCTCACAAAACGCCTATAGAATCCAGCGAGGCCAAGAAAACTCCTCACTTGTGTGACCGTTTTGGGCTGCGGCCAACTCTCAATAGCTTCAATCTTGGCTTTGTCAACTTCAATTCCCTGTGGAGTAACAACATAGCCAAGAAAAGATACTCGGTCGGTGCAAAAGGTGCACTTCCCAAGGTTACCAAACAAACGTGCATCACGTAGAGCAATAAAAACAGCACGTAAATGTTCCAAATGTTCTTCCAAAGATCTGCTATAAATCAGTATGTCATCAAAGTAAACTACCACAAATCGTCCAATGAAATCACGTAAAACTTCGTTCATTAATCTCATGAAAGTACTAGGTGCATTAGTTAACCCAAAAGGCATGACTAACCACTCATATAATCCAAACTTAGTTTTAAATGCTGTTTTCCATTCATCTCCCAATTTCATACGAATTTGGTGGTAGCCACTACGCAAATCAACTTTGGAGAATATTGTAGCACCACTCAATTCATCAAGCATATCATCTAGCCTAGGAATAGGATGACGATAACGAATAGTAATATTATTAATGCCTCTACAATCAACACACATACGTGATGTACCATCCTTTTTCGGCACTAGAATAATAGGAACAGCACAAGGACTAAGGGATTCGCGTATATAACCTTTGTCGAGAAGCTCTTGTACTTGGCGCATAATCTCCTTCGTCTCCTCTGGATTGGTACGGTATGGTGCACGGTTTGGCAGTGAAGCACCGGGAATTAAGTCAATCTGATGCTCAATCCCTCGAATAGGCGGTAATCCCGGTGGCACGTCTTGTGGAAAGACGTCAGCGTACTCCTGCAAAATGTTAGTGACAGCAGGAGGCAAAGAGGAAGGCACGTCCTCGAATGAAAATAATGCCTCTTTGCACACAAAAGCATAGCAAACAGATTTGCCGAAATCTAGCTCATCAATATCAGATTTGGTGGCAAATAAACATGCACTTTTCAATTTAATTTCAGAAGCAACACTAGATGGTTTATTGTTAGGCTTCATTTGTTGCTCAAATTCTTTTGCCACAATCTGATTTTCACTCTTATTCGTCTCCTGTTTTGCTTTATTAGCTCTATTAATATCATCTTTCAAAATGGAATCAGGAGTCATAGGAAGCAAAGTAATATTTTTATCCTTATGAACAAGAGTATAGTGATTGTTTCTACCATGGTGTACAGAATTTTTATCAAATTGCCAAGGTCTACCAAGTAATAAGGAACATGCTTGCATAGGTACCACATCACAATCAACATAATCAGCATATGTAGAGATACTAAAATGCACACGAACAGTACGTGTTACCTTAACCTTGCCGCTGTTGTTGAACCATTGGATGTAGTAAGGATGTGGATGTGGTATTGTGGTGAGAGAAAGCTTCTCCACCATCTCCATGCTAGCCAAGTTGTTGCAGCTCCCTCCGTCTATTATGACGCGCACAGAACGTTCCTTCACAACTCCCTTGGTATGGAACAAATTGTGCCTCTGATTTTGCTCAGCTTGTGTGACCTGCACACTCAAAACACGTTGAGCAACTAAACATTCATACCTGTCAGCGTCTTCAGGAGCCATGTATTGCGTCTCATGATCAGAATCATCTCCACCATGTTCTTCACGTGTAATAAGAGCCAAAGTCTCCTCATCATAGTCACTAGCTGACTCATATCCACCATCCGCGGTAGCAATCATCACACGCGGAGATTTGCATTCTCTCGCATAATGACCTCCTCCCTTACAACGACGACAAATAATATCACTTGTGTGCCCTGTTGATGCCATGGAAGAAGAAGAACGCTGTGCAGGCCCCGCAGATGCGCTCTTGGCAGATAATGGTGGTTGTGCCTGTTTTCTTGTGATGAGGACATGACTACCCTGGATATGACCAAAAATATTGCATATATGCATATTTGTCAGGTGATTTCTAGTGCAAACTATTCAATAATCTATTTATGTTATCCAGAACAAAAATACTTCACACACTTTTGTGTTTTGTCTAATTGCAGGTGTATGGGACATTTGTACAATCCACATATGAAGATAAGGAAGAAAGAGATGTTTATTTGCTGTCCAAAAAGTTCTCTCACGTCACTTTTGGCCCAAGAGAAGATAGAGTCCAAGTCTCTCACGTTCTGGATTCAGATTCGGACTGCACAGACACACCTGACTCAAAACGCACACAAGTTTTTCATACGGACTCCGAATTGGGTGATTCTTTTTTTGTTGGAAACTAGATTTCGTGCACTTTCCAACCCAATTGGAATCACCTTCAAATTTGATAAAGGCGGAGGTGTCCCGTCTTTCGATGAGATGATGGATTTCGCTTTGGTGGAAGTCAACTTTGATGATCCGACTACGAACGTGCGAGGACGTCGCGCCTTAGCAATCGCTAAACCAACTCCGAGAGGTTATTGACCACGCCGGAGCACGATCAACCTGACCACGAGGGTCTGTTTCCTGCGAGCAAACAAAGAACAAGCAAGAAACTGAGATTGCAATCTGGATATTGCGAATATAAGATGAAAGCTTTATTGATCAAGGTGGGGTTCTGTGACGCCTTTGTCTGGTCGTTGAACACAAACGAAGTACGCGAAGTTGCAGCTATGGCGAACTTTTAATCTAAACAAAACCCAAAGTCTAAACGATGCCCTAAGGGCTGTATATATGGAGGAAGAGGGGGGAATTTCGTGGCCCTTGGTGGAGGGGTCCGAAATCAACCCTATCTCTTGTTTCCCCACACATACGGACTCTAAAAATAGCCTATACTTATGTATTTCGAAATTACATGGGCCTGGCCCAATAATAAGGTGACGCAGCACCTAAAATAGCCCCGGGACGAAATTTATGAAGTGGCATCTTGTATAATTCGTCCAAGGCTTCATGCACCCATTATGGTGGCTTCAAAGTCCTGAAATCATCACTTGTAACTCCGTTCTTGTTCCCCTTGCGCATGCCATCATCTCCATGCTTGTTCTTGCTCCAATGTTCATCCTTCTCCAAGCTAGGCCCTTCATTTGTAAGCAAAACAAATGTATCCAATTTAGGCAGCATCATATTCTCATGAACATTAGAATCATTACCAAGAAACGAAAGTACCTGGTAATTTAGTTGGCGTGCACGAGCTCTAGTAATTGGTCCAGTATGTATAGCAGCAGGGGCTGTGGGTGTAACAATTGTATTGATGTCCTCATCATCCTCCCCTTCTTGAAATGAAGTCGTCCTCGACGGAAGTTCATCTTCCTCACCCAAATAAGGCTTCAAATATGCAATGTTAAAAGTGGGACTAACCCCAAAATCTGCAGGCAGCTCAAGTTTATATGCATTATCATTTATTTTCTCTAACACCTTAAAGGGACCATCAGCACGTGGCATTAGCTTTGATTTGCGCAAATCAGGAAATCTATCCTTACGCAAATGTAACCAAACAAGATCTCCAGGTGCAAACACAACATGTTTTCTACCCTTATCTCCAGCAAGTTTATATTTAGCATTCATACGCTCAATGTTTTCCTTAGTTAACTCATGCATTTTTAAAATCAATTCAGCACGTTGTTTAGCATCAAAATTAACCTTCTCCGAAGATGGAAGAGGCAACAAATCAATAGGTGCACGAGGTAGGAAACCATACACAACTTTAAAAGGGCACATCTTAGTAGTAGAATGCAATGAACGATTATAAGCAAATTCAATATGAGGCAAGCATTCCTCCCACATTTTCTTATTATTCTTCAAAACAGCCCTAAGCATAGTAGACAACGTTCTATTGACTACTTCAGTTTGTCCATCAGTTTGGGGGTGACAAGTTGATGAGGACATCAATACAATTGTTACACCCACAGCCCCTGCTGCTATACATACTGGACCAATTACTAGAGCTCGTGCACGCCAATTAAATTACCAGGTACTTTCGTTTCTTGGTAATGATTCTAATGTTCATGAGAATATGATGCTGCCTAAATTGGATACATTTGTTTTGCTTACAAATGAAGGGCCTAGCTTGGAGAAGGATGAACATTGGAGCAAGAACAAGCATGGAGATGATGGCATGCGCAAGGGAAACAAGAACGGAGTGACAAGTGATGATTTCAGGACTATGAAGCCACCATAATGGGTGCATGAAGCCTTGGACGAAATATACAAGATGCCACTTCATAAATTTCGTCCCGAGGCTATTTTAGGTGCTGCGTCACCTTATTATTGGGCCAGGCCCATGTAATTTCGAAATACATAAGTATAGGCTATTTTTAGAGTCCGTATGTGTGGGGAAATAAGAGATAGGGTTGATTTCGGACCCCTCCACCAAGGGCCACGAAATTCCCCCTCTTCCTCCATATATACAGCCCTTAGGGCATCGTTTAGACTTTGGGTTTTGTTTAGATTAAAAGTTCGCCATAGCTGCAACTTCGCGTACTTCGTTTGTGTTCAACGACCAGACAAAGGCGTCACAGAACCCCACCTTGATCAATAAAGCTTTCATCTTATATTCGCAATATCCAGATTGCAATCTTAGTTTCTTGCTTGTTCTTCGTTTGCTCGCAGGAAACAGACCCTCGTGGTCAGGTTGATCGTGCTCCGGCGTGGTCAATAACCTCTCGGAGTTGGTTTAGCGATTGCTAAGGCGCGACGTCCTCGCACGTTCGTAGTCGGATCGTCAAAGTCGACTTCCACCAAAGCGAAATCCACCATCTCATCGAAAGACGGGACACCTTTGCCTCTATCACAAGTAGTACTAAAAAGCAGTTTAGTCCCCAACTTAGCCCATAAACATCTCCAAAAGTGGCTAAGAAATTTAGTATCACGATCTGAAACAATAGTATTTGGCACACCATGCAAGCGAATAATTTCACGAAAGAACAAATCAGCAACATTAACAGCATCATCGCTTTTATGACATGGTATAAAGTGTGCCATTTTCGAGAATCTATCCACGACAACAAATATGCTATCCCTCCCCTTCTTTGTTCGAGGTAAACCTAAAACAAAGTCCATAGATATATCCTCCCAAGGAAAACTAGGTACAGGCAAAGGCATATATAAACCATGAGGATTGAGTCGTGACTTAGCTTTTTGACATATAGTGCATCGAGCAATAAAACGCTCAACATCCCGTCTCATCTTTGGCCAAAAGAAATGTGTAGCAAGTACGTCCTCCGTCTTCTTCACGCCAAAGTGTCCCATTAATCCTCCTCCATGCGCCTCCTGCAACAACAAAAGACGAACGGAGCTAGCTGGAATGCATAGCTTGTTAGCACGAAACACAAATCCATCGTTAACGACAAACTTGTTCCACATTCTTCCTTCTTTACAATTCTGCATTACATCTTTAAAATTAGCATCATGCACATATTGATCTTTGATGGTCTCCAAACCAAATATTTTGAAGTCAAGTTGTGAAAGCATAGTATAGCGACGAGACAATGCATCAGCAATAACATTTTCTTTTCCCTTCTTGTGTTTAATGACA
>NW_021256167.1:0-772 GCF_002162155.2 Triticum dicoccoides | reverse complement strand
GTAATCTGGACTACATCGGTTAGCCTGATGTCCTGCTTCATTACGCTGGCAATGCACTTCCGTAGTTGTAGCAGCTGGTTGGCATTCCCCCACTATGGGCCCTTGGTGGTCCACGAACTTAGTCTCACTGCAGGGCCAGATCTGAACTCAGGATTTGCCCCCAGTTGGCCTCCCGTGGTTTGGTTATGTAGAACCACTCCTTTTGCCACACCTTGACTATGTCGATGAATTTCCACTCAGGCCACTAAACTCGGGCTATCTTGCTAATCATGGCCCTGCCACACTCCGCCTGGGCTCCGCCGACCACCTTGGGCTTGACGTTGAAGGTCTTGAGCCACAAGCCGAGTGTGGTTGCACCCGCAGCAGCGCCTCACAGATGATGATGAAAGTGGAGATGTGGAGAAGAGAATTCGGGGCTAGATCACAGAAATCTAGCCCGTAAAAGAACATGAGTCCCCTTATAAAGGGGTGCAGGGAAAAACCCACACCCCGGATAAAATAGGGAAGGAATACTACCCTCTCGCCCTCTCTGGGTGTGGGGACGGCCTGGCCTGCCTCAAGGGCTCGATGGGCGATGCTGGCCGCTAAGTAGCCGGCCTCCTTCAGCTGCAAGATCTCGTCATTGGTGATGACAGAGACGTCCCAGTTGCCGTTGGCATCGGATCTAGCCATGGCTGGGACTAGGAACAGCTGAAGGAAGATTTTCTTAGGTAGGAACGAGAAGGGGCACTGGGCTCTGGTGATTGGGATGGCTTGAGCGGGAGGAAGAAGA
>NW_021256166.1:0-407 GCF_002162155.2 Triticum dicoccoides | reverse complement strand
TGGGTGAGGAGGAAGGGGGTGCGGCCGTGGTGACCGCGTGACCACCAACCCTCTCTTGCAAACAGAAGCGGCGGATTCAGAGAACGCCCTCGACAGCAACAGGAACAGTAGGTGCGTAAACAGTAGCATGACTACCCTGAATGTCAGATATGCTACAGGCATCATCCCGGAGGTGCACATGATTGATGGTGGCGCTATGAAGATAACGATCAGGAAGAGAAGGAGGCGCATGCTGTCTCCTATGGCGTGGACACCAACTGCTACGCTGACAGTGCAGCAACAAATCACATTACAGGTGAACTTGACAAGTTGACAACACGGGAGAAATACAACGAAGGTGACCAAATTTGCACGGCAAGCGGTTCTGGTATGAATATCACTCACATTAGTAGTTTAATTGTTAAAAA
>NW_021256165.1:0-414 GCF_002162155.2 Triticum dicoccoides | reverse complement strand
ACACACACACACACACACACACACACACACACGCGCGCGCGCGCGCCTGTGTATCCCCCTTTCTCTTTGCAGATGGTATTTGTATTTCCAGCTATCGGGCTGCAACCTCGAAAGATTCAAACCAAAGTTACATGGGAGCTGTGAGTTGATTGGCATGACAAGACACGAGCTCGTCTCTTCTCATGCAGAGATTCTTATAATAGAGTCAAACCGTCATTTGTGGCCGAAACTTCTTTTTTATTTTTGAGAAAAAAATTGTTTTATAACCCACATAAGATGATGCATGATGTAATAAACTCCCCTAGGATATTGTATGCATAGAATATGTGACAATCCAAGGGTTGATATATACTTGTGTCCATAACTGACCTTTAATAAATTAATAGTGAATTTGAACACACACACACACACACA
>NW_021256164.1:0-1448 GCF_002162155.2 Triticum dicoccoides | reverse complement strand
TTCCTTTCTTATCAATTTCAAAACTTACAATGCATTCTATCCTCCACTGTGTACGTGATATCATGCAATTGAATAATATTAGTGCTTCTGGCAAATCCAATGAGTTACATTTTATACAAAGAGCAAACATATTCAAGTAAACTTTTGTTATTAACCACACATCTAGATATTTTACAGCAAGATAGTACATACTTTCAGAAAAACAACCAGGATCACAACGATTCAGTACTCAAAATATATTTGAAGTGCCAAATTATTTCACAACACAAAACTTATTCTTGGCGCCCCAACTTTAGTTCGCCATAGAAACATATCAAATATCCATAGCAACGAATGTTAGAGTTTTCAAGTCAAGGAGAACACATGAATTATGCATTACGGAAATATTGCATAGAACACTATGCTATCTATTTCATACCATCCACATAGTATGCCGTCTATAATAAAGTGGTTACTATAACCAGGTCATCATTTCTCTTGAAGAACTGCATCATGATGGCTTTATTCTTCATAATCCCTGCTTGCTCACAGAAAGCCTTCCATCCAGTCACTAGCACAATTCTTCCATCTTTGGGTGGTGCTTTCTTGTATGTTCCGTCGATTTCAAGATTGAAAGTCTTGTACATTACTAACAGTGTCATTCCTTCATTGCAAACATCTAATTCATCAGCAACTTCTCGTGGTATTTTCTGCAATTGTGTGTTTTTCAGTTAGTAATAAACGTTAGAAACATCATACAAATATAAGATATACATCATTTCTTGATTTTCATATCAGAGCTAAAATTATTACCATTTTCCCCATGTCGCTTTGTGTTATCCTATGCACAAATGAAGAAATCGCGAAAGCACCATAAGTTCTTATGCATTGAACCAAATTATCATCTTCATCCACCATAAGACGACAACCTCTCGTCATCACAACATCATCTATAATATGTTTGACATCATCTTCAACACTCTGTGCAACTAAAACATAAAGAAAAGTAATCAGTTTCTCAATTTATTATTCGGAATAAAAAACACATGTATAGTGTGCAAACCTACGAACCTGCTGTCAGTGACCTGATTTTAAAAACATTTTCCTTACTTATGGCAGCAACAAGCAAACCATATATTGTAACTATAAGTAGAACTTTATCTCCCTCCAATAGATTGTAATCAAATAGAAACTCGTTCCATCTAGCACCATGAATACTCGTGACATCAATCCTTTTAGTCACATTGACCTTATAGTGAAAACCTTCAGGGGTACATAGGACAACTTTATTTCCTGAGATGCTGTTTACGGCTTCTCTCATGTCACATGTAATATTCTGTAATTGAAAATAAATTAATTACAACACCGCAAATAAAACTAAAATAAAATAAATTTTTCTTCAGACATAGACAATTTTATTACATACCACACTTTTACAAAATGTCTGGTGCAGAGTTACTTCAACACAA
>NW_021256163.1:0-883 GCF_002162155.2 Triticum dicoccoides | reverse complement strand
ACACCTCAAAGATATTCACAAGGTCTGCAGCAACATCAGGACAACAACAAAAATGTGGTGCTTCAGTTAGTAACAATCCTCAAAGTCAAGACTAGTGAACTAGTTCTGATATATCGATTTCTAAGGGTAAGCTTCTGTAAGTTCAACCCTGACCTTCCATGCACCACCCTGGTAAATACCTGCAGCAAGGAAACAGAGGAAGCCTACCAATTAGGCACCAAATGAATTTTTAAGTGCTAGAGAGCAGATTGAAGGATCAAAATGTTACTATATAACAACAGACTAAATACCACTAAAAGAACACCACAATGACTTGAAAAGCAATGAGACAGAGGTAGTTAACATATACTACTTGCAAACTGGAAAGATATTGATTGTAGAATCCCATCTGAACTTCTGAACCATGCATACAACACCGAGACTACCACGGACAGAACAACAAATGTCTTAACAAGGAGTTATTTTACAAAATGGAAAGCTAACAGCTCTTCAGAGGGAAGTAAAAACAGTTAGCAAGATGGAATGGCCTAGAAAATGCAGCATATCCTTTCCAGAATACACAACCTCTTAAAGTCAGAGCACTACAAAACTCGAATTGCACACAAATGCAAGATTTCACCTAGAGAAACCCACACTATGCAATCCTAAGCAATTGCACTAGAAAACTTTGTCAGCAAGTGGCTCCAACTATGAATGGAAAACGCTCAAGAAGCTCAAAAAAATGGATGTATAACATCTAATGTAGTAGCTGGCAAGGCACATGAATTAGCAAGGCTGTATAAATGTTCCAGCTATCCACCTATTTACAAATGGGTTGTTGGTGAGCCCACTTGCTGGCAGGCGAATCTTGTGAAACTGCCAGAAAAAGAAGCGAGCTATTCGA
>NW_021256162.1:0-396 GCF_002162155.2 Triticum dicoccoides | reverse complement strand
GCTCAGCTGGCGGCTCAACAGGCGGCACGTCAAAATGTTACAGAGTATCCAACGACTTCCACTGAGATGGGAGTAATCACCAGAACCGGTGGTGTTCCTTGTTTGATACCGGCTTTGCGTAACGTGCGCCTGCCCAAGGACTTTAAGGGACCTCGAAAGGTGCCGAATTACACGGCCGATTTACAACCTGGAGGCTGAATTGAGAGCTATGAGATGGCCATGGAGCTATTGGAAGTCAGTGACGCGGCAATGGCTAAATACTTCACCATGATGTTAGATGGAACGGCCCGGTCTTGGTTAAAGAGTTTACCACCCAATTCCATTGGTTCGTGGGAGGAGTTAAAAGCCCGTTTCATCCAGAACTTCAAGGACACCTGTAAGCAGTCTATGTCAATC
>NW_021256161.1:0-398 GCF_002162155.2 Triticum dicoccoides | reverse complement strand
AGTTTCATCATGCATGGGAGTCAAAGACATTAGATGAAGATCACATCCTGTACGCAGCAATGGATGCCTACCTTTGTTTAAATATCTACAAGGGTTGGATGAAGAAGCAGAGCCCGGTGTCCGGTTCAAGCAAAGAAGCATCGGCGAAGAGGAAGAGGGACGAGGATGAAGTCGAGGATGTGGACTCTTTGACTCCGAGTAGGTGGCAGTGCCGTCACTCATGTTGGTTCTACTGCAGTGTCAAGTGGACTAGTTGCTTAGTTTATTTTCAAGGGTGTGTTGTGCTGAGGCCCCAGCAGAACTATGTTTATGTTCTTTCTCATTATTTGAACTCTTTAGTACGTACAGTAGTACTAGTACTATGTCTTACTACTGTTCTTCTTGCAGTTGGTACTACT
>NW_021256160.1:0-712 GCF_002162155.2 Triticum dicoccoides | reverse complement strand
GACGCCGAGACGAGCACATGACAGTACTGCAACCCTCTCTTAGCGTAAGCGAGTCGAGGCGGACGTCGTCGCGGTAGCGACGACGGACGCCGAGACGAGCACGTGACACCAGTGCCTCCTTGTCTTAGCGTAACGCGAGTCGAGGCGGACGTCGTCGCGGTAGCGACGACGGACACCGAGACAAGCACGTGACACCACTGCCTCCCTGTCTTAGCGTAACGCAAGTCGACGAGCACGTGACACCAGTGTCACCCTGTCTTAGCGTAACGCGAGTCGAGGCGGACGTCGTTGCGGTAGCGACGACGGACGGCGAGACGAGCACGTGATAGCACTGCCTCCCTTTTTTAGCGTAACGCGAGTCGAGGCGGAAGTCGTCATGGTAGCGACGACGGACGTCGAGAGGAGCACGTGACACCAGTGCCACCCTATCTTAGCGTAACGTGAGTTGAGGCGGACGTCGTCGCGGTAGCGACGACAGACGCCGAGACGAGCACGTGACAGTACTGCAACCCTGTCTTAGCGTAAGCGAGTCGAGGCGGACGTCGTCGCGGTAGCGGCGACGGACGCCGAGACGAGCACGTGACACCAGTGCCTCCCTGTCTTAGCGTAACGCGAGTCAAGGCGGACGTCGTTGCGGTAACGACGACGGACGCCGAGACGAGCACGTGACACCAGTGCCACCCTGTCTTAGTGTAACGCGAGTTGAGGCGGA
>NW_021256159.1:0-386 GCF_002162155.2 Triticum dicoccoides | reverse complement strand
TACCATTTGCCTCACGACCACCTATATTTCCCTTGGGAGTAATTAACCCAAGGGTCATCTTTATTCAGCCCCCCCGGGCCAGTGCTTTTCTAAGTGTTGGTCCGAACCAGAGCCACTTGCAACGCCACCTCGGGGAAACTCGAGGTCTGGTTTTAGTTGTACGTAGTGTTCATCCGGTGTTGCCCTGAGAATGAGATATGTGCAGCTCCTCTCGGGATTGTCGGCGCATCGGGCGGTCTTGCTGGTCTTGTTTTACCATTGTCGAAATGTCTTGTAAACCAGGATTCCGAGTCTGATCGGGTCTTCCTGGGAGAAGGTATATCCTTCGTTGATCGCGAGAGCTTGTCATGGGCTAATTTGGGACACCCCTGTAGGGTATAATCTTT
>NW_021256158.1:0-1082 GCF_002162155.2 Triticum dicoccoides | reverse complement strand
ATGGAGATCATGGTGTCAAGCCGGTGACAAGATGATCATGGAGCCCCGAAGATGAAGATCAATGGAGCTATATGATATTGGCCATATCATGTCACAACTATATAATTGCATGTGATGTTTATTATGTTTATGCATCTTGTTTACTTAGGACGACGGTAGTAAATAAGATGATCCCTTACAAAAATTTCAAGAAGTGTTCTCCCCTAACTGTGCACCGTTGCTACAGTTCGTCGCTTCTAAGCACCACGTGATGATCGGGTGTGATGGATTCTTACGTTCACATACAACGGGTGTAAGACAGTTTTACACAGCGAAAACACTTAGGGTTAACTTGACGAGCCTAGCATGTGCAGACATGGCCTCGGAACACGGAGACCAAAAGGTCGAACACGAGTCGTATGGAAGATACGATCAACATGAGAATGTTCACCGACGATGACTAGTCCGTCTCACGTAATGATCGGACACGGCCTAGTCGACTCGGATCGTGTAACACTTAGATGACTAAAGGGATGTCTAATCTGAGTGGGAGTTCATAATTTGATTAGAACTTAATTATCATGAACTTAGTCTAAAACCTTTGCAAATATGTCGTGTAGATCAAATGGCCAACGCTCATGTCAACATGAACTTCAACGCGTTCCTAGAGAAAACCAAGCTGAAAGATGATGGCAGCAACTATACGGACTGGGTCCGGAACCTGAGGATCATCCTCATAGCTGCCAGGAAACAATATGTCCTAGAAGGACCGCTAGGTGACGCTCCCATCCCAGAGAACCAAGACATTATGAATGCTTGGCAAACTCGCGCTGATGATTACTCCCTCGTTCAGTGCGGCATGCTTTACAGCTTAGAACCGGGGCTCCAAAAGCGTTTTGAGCATCACGGAGCATATGAGATGTTCGAAGAGCTGAAACTAGTTTTCCAAGCTCATGCCCGGGTCGAGAGATATGATGTCTCCGACAAGTTCTATAGTTGTAAGATGGAGGAAAACAGTTCTGTCAGTGAGCACATCCTGAAGATGTCTGGGTTGCACAACCGTATGACCCAGCTGAACATTAACCTCCCAGATGAGGCGGTCA
>NW_021256157.1:0-474 GCF_002162155.2 Triticum dicoccoides | reverse complement strand
TACATTGATCAAAAGTTAATGGTTAGAAGGAGTCAACTTGAAAAAAAAATCAGCAAAACAATGAACGGGGTTCTTGCACTTGGGAGTCTATAATCACGTGCAGCACCCCTGCTAATCCCATGCAGCAATACACGCAGTAATCCCATGCAACAATATACGCGCCTGCTAATCAGCTGAATTGTTACTGGAAATAAAAAACAAATATTATACTGCATGCACTACCCAGACACACGGAGAAACAACGAAGCAACGTCGCCAATTTTTTGGCAAACCTTTTCGGCGCCCTCGTTTCGCCCGCGCGTAATACGGAGAGGCTTGGGGCAAGCAGGGCGAGCCAATTTTTCGGCCCCGATCCAAACAACCGCCAAATAACGTTGGCTCGCCAATATTTTGGTATGGCCAGCGTTGGTAGCTATCCAAACAGCCCCGCAATCCAACAGCAGCAGCATACATACGACTTTCCTCATTTTTTTT
>NW_021256156.1:0-898 GCF_002162155.2 Triticum dicoccoides | reverse complement strand
AACATTGTATTTCCTCAAGGCATCGCCAGCGTCCTCCGATGTTGAAGCCGCCCCATCATCATCACCACCTCCCCTTCCTCCTCCTCGACAGTGGTGGCTGTTAGGGCAAACATTAGGAGGGTGTGGAAGAGGAAACGTGGTGGCGGCGGAAAATAGGACAGATGGATGCTTTGGTTGTTGCTGGGTGGGTTGTGCTTCTCGGGTCCGCGTTCGGATATTGAATGGGGGTTGGGACAATGCGTGGAAGGATAGAATGTCATACCTGATAAGGAAGCAAAGAGAAATAATTACCAACCCAAGGATGGACCATATCAATGGATTAACAGTTGATAAAAGTTAAATCATGGGAGGTCGGTTAATTTTTGGTTTCCTAATGTGGCTTTTGCTTGAGTACTAAATGTTGTCATATACACTGAAATTTAAGTTTCTATAAACGAGAAGATTGTATTTGTGATAACAAGTGCTAATTGTAGATAGCGTAGACAAATTAACTATATGATTCAGACATAAAATGCAAAGGTAGTTTGTATCATTACGGGAAACAACTAATTTGTCGTCAGGGGACGTCTTTGACGTCCTTTTTTGTCGGGCATACTGCAAAGAAAGTATTTGCCATCATAAGCACATGGCAATGAGAACCTGATGGCATAACAGACTTTGCCGTCTGGAAAAAAATACAGGCAAAAAAGACCGCATTTTGTCGTCTGTCGTCTGTGCTTTGTTTGGCAGACCGCAAAAATGCGCTCTGTCATGTTTGTGCCAAAAAACAAAGACGGTAAAGAAGAATGACAACGTGCGCGGATCGATGACATGGATACATGACTTGGCAGGACCTGATCCACACATCCCGCACAACGGCAAAACCCAATGTTCCCCGATGCACCCCACGCCCCCACCA
>NW_021256155.1:0-405 GCF_002162155.2 Triticum dicoccoides | reverse complement strand
TGGCAACGTCTAATTTAGTCCCGGAACTTGAGTATTGCTTCAATACGATCCCGATACATGAAAATACGTGATCATTACGGTCCTTGAGGTTGAAACAACAATCCTGGCTCTACACATTGCATACGTATCGCGTACTCTGTCGTATGACACATCAGCACTGGGCCACGTCAGCCTGGGACCCATATGACAGTGGCAGCGAGAAATAAGATAAACTCGGATAATATGGAGGTGATCGAGACCATGAACGAAGGAGGACGATCGTCGGGGGCAGCAACTGCAATTTTTGATGACTGTTTTCATTTAGCTTGCGATTTTCCTATTTCTAGATTCAGCATTGTAATAAAGAAGCAAATAAAGTTGTTCATGAACTTGCCAAGTTGCCTAGATTTTCATTCATTTCTGATT
>NW_021256154.1:0-1497 GCF_002162155.2 Triticum dicoccoides | reverse complement strand
CTTATGTCCCTCGCAAAAAAGAAAACACTCCTCTGTTTCAAAATACTTGAAGTTTTAGGTTTGTTCCAAGTTAAATACATTTAACATTAATCAAGTTCGTATTAAATATACCTATGAATTTAAGAATTTCGGAACAAAGGGAATACGTAGCTTATATCATGGGATTTGCACTCACATTTTCATGCACCAGGTTGACAAGCGTGTCGTAAGACTCGGAGTTATCGTTGACTGGCACGTACTGATACGCGACTGGATGGGCCAATTTCGCCGTGGCTGCATGGAATACGTCGATGCAGTAGCCGGTGATAATTTCTCTTCCCGTCCTTGGATCGCCGGAAATGTTCACAAATTGGCTGAATCCACGCTTCACCGGGACAGCCACGCGAAGCGGACGCCCATTTGGGGACTCGCTCCACCCTACCGGAACAACCGCCGTTTCACCTGGCCAAAGGATTTGCTTCAGCTCCTTGCCACTCCTGGGGTACAAACTTGTTGAGATCCCAAACTCCGGCGTCCCTCCAAAACCCGACCGTCCTCGCTCCGGCGCCTATGATATTCACGATCTCGTATGTTGCTGGGATCTGTCGCTGCCCATCGACCAGCCTGAAACTTCCAGCCAGGCCATGGAACCTGGTGCTGAGCACGGCATCGGCAAGTCCCGTTCCAGCTGCGTGCGTCGTCGTTCGGAAGGACCTGTCGGCCGCCGTGGTGGTTGCCCATGCCGTGTCATACAACCAGAGTAGCCACAGCGGCACGCTCATGGTGTCATGGGTAGCCGGGTTCTCCTGCCGAAACCTCTGCTTGAACCGTCTTGAGAAGTTTCTAACTTGCTCCGTTGCCTGCACGTGGACCCGCAGGCTGACGACCCCCTGCAGGCAGTCGAGGTCGCCGGGGCTGAGACTGTCCGCCGCATCGCCCACGGCGGACGTGGCGATCCAGACGTACCCCTCCGACATCATGCCGGCGGCCATGGCCCGGCGGAAGAGGCGCACAGCCAGAGCGGAAGTCACATGCACGACGACCACCCGCGCCGGCATGTTCTTCACTGCAAGAAACACTACGTCGAGGCGGTTGTCTGTCGCGTCGGCTGGCACAGCCACGCTGTCCATTATGCCGCGTACGCGGTGCCCGTGCCCGTGCCCCTGGAACTCGTGGACCAATGCCGAGACAATGCTGATGCCGTAGGTGGACTCCTCGAGTAGCAGGACGGCCGCGCGCCATTGGAATGCCTCAAGGATGGATGCAACGGGCGCGGCCTGGGAGTTGGTGTTGGCTGCACTGTGCACAAAGAAACGTGCCTGCGACGGAATTGATGCCAGCGAGGTGGCCGAGAAGGAAAGGATCGGGATGCTGCTGCGCTTCGCGAGATTGGCGAATAGCTCGGCTTCAGGTGATGTCTCTGGCGAGATGACCATGGCTTGAACCTTTCCGTTCATGAGCTCATCAGCTGCAGAAACATGCATATGACCAAAAATAAGAATGGCTGGATAAAAAAAA
>NW_021256153.1:0-1097 GCF_002162155.2 Triticum dicoccoides | reverse complement strand
TGGATTCCTTTGCCAAGGCAATTGCACCAGTATTATCACAGAAGATCTTCATTGGTCCCGATGCACTAGGTATGACACCTAGATCGGAAATGAACTCCTTCATCCAGACTCCTTCATTTGCTGCTTCCGAAGCAGCTATGTACTCCGCTTCACATGTAGATCCCGCCACGACGCTTTGTTTAGAACTGCACCAACTTACAGCTCCACCGTTTAATAAAAACACGTATCCGGTTTGCGATTTAGAATCGTCCGGATCAGTGTCAAAGCTTGCATCGATGTAAACATTTACGACTAGCTCTTTGTCACCTCCATATACGAGAAACATATCCTTAGTCCTTTTCAGGTATTTCAGGATGTTCTTGACCGCTGTCTAGTGATCCACTCCTGGATTACTTTGGTACCTTCCTGCCAAGCTTATTGCTAAGCACACGTCAGGTCTGGTACACAGCATTGCATACATGATAGAGCCTATGGCTGAAGCATAGGGAACATCTTTCATTTTCTCTCTATCTTCTGCTGTGGTCGGGCATTGAGTTTGACTCAACTTCACACCTTGTAGTACGGGCAAGAACCCTTTCTTTGCCTGATCCATTTTGAACTTTTTCAAAATTTTATCAAGGTTTCTGCTTTGTGAAAGTCCAATTAAGCGTCTTGATCTATCTCTATAAATCTTGATGCCCAATATATAAGCAGCTTCACCGAGGTCTTTCATAGAAAAACTTTTATTCAAGTATCCCTTTATGCTATCCAGAAATTATATATCATTTCCAATTAATAATATGTCATCTACATATAATATCAGAAATGCTACAGAGCTCCCACTCACTTTCTTGTAAATACAGGCTTCTCCAAAAGTCTGTATAAAACCATATGCTTTGATCACACTATCAAAGCGTTTATTCCAACTCCGAGATGCTTGCACCAGTCCATAAATGGATCGCTGGAGCTTGCACACTTTGTTAGCACCTTTTGGATCAACAAAACCTTCTGGCTGCATCATATACAACTCTTCTTCCAGAAATCCATTCAAGAATGCAGTTTTGACATCCATTTGCCAAATTTCATAATCATAAAATGCAGCAATTGCTAACATGATT
>NW_021256152.1:0-3307 GCF_002162155.2 Triticum dicoccoides | reverse complement strand
AGATGTAAGAAGACATAACCCATTACGTTGTCTTCCTTGTCCAACGTCAACTCTTAGCATGTCATACTTTAATGAGTGCTCACAATCATAAAAGATGTCCAAGATAGTATATTTATATGTGAACCTCTCTTTCTTTATTACTTCCTATTAATTGCAACGATGACCAAAACTACGTTTGTCAACTCTCAGTAACTTTTATTCATCATACTCTTTATATGTGAGCTCATTACTTTCCATAAGATCCATATGATCTCTTTGTTTCTTTTTATTTCTTCTCTTTTCTTTTATTTAATTCCCTCAAGATCATAGCAAAATAATCAAGCCCTTGACTCAACACTAATCTTTATTATATAGCTCACGTGCTCGATTACATAGAGGGATCATAAAGCAAAACTCACAACTAGATCATACTAAAACTTTATTCTACTAGATCAAAATATTACCAAAAGGATCGAACTAAGAAAAACGATAAAGATAAAAGCGATGGTGATACGATACCGGGGAACTCCCCCAAGCTTGGCAGTTGCCAAGGGGAGTGCCCATACCCGATGCTCAGTTCTTCTTTGTTGGTGAAGAAGGTGATGGTTTTGTTGATGGCGTAGGCTTCTTCCTTAATTTGCACTTAAGGACAGAATTTTGGTCCCTTAGGTCATCGATCTCCTGTTCCAGGCACAGTATCTTTTTGCATAATTCCTGCTTGTTTTCCTGCAAGAGGCGAAAAGGGATAAACTTGATCTTAAGTTTCTTTACTCTATCCGGGAGGCTTGACTTTTTAAACTCCACATGCATGTCCCCAGGTTGAGGTAATGGGACTTCATCTTCTTCTGAGCTCGTCTCCTCCTTTCCCTTGGGTTCATAGTCCTCTTCTTCTTCCGTAGTCCAACCACAATGCTCCACATCCCCATAGGCCTTAGGATCTGCAAGGTAATCAGCCACATAGCTTTCTCCTTCTGAATCCTGGGACGACATGTTGCTCTAATCTGCAGTAGGACAGCTCGAAACAAAGACAGGAGATATTTGCATGATACGGAGGTCAAAACCTTCGAGAGATTATATAATGAATTTTTACTGACCAAAAGAAGTATCGTGCAAGAAAACGGAGTCGGAGAGCACACGAGGTGCCCACGAGGCTGGGGGCGCGCCCAGGGGGTAGGGCGCGCCCTCCATCCTCGCGGAAGTCTCGTGCCCTTTCCGGTCTTCTTCTTATTTTCCTATTTTTCTAAATATTCTAAAACAGAGAAAAATTGTCATTAGAACTGTTTTGGAGTCGGCTTACTTACCGTACCACGTACCTATTCCTTTTCGGAGTCTGAAACGTTTCGGAAAGTGTCCCTTATGTATTCCTCTGGGGTTACGGTTTCAATAATATTAGTTTTAACATTTATAGGATTACCTAAGATATAATGTTTAATTCTTTCACCGTTCACCACCTTCGGATTTGTTCCTTCGAAGTTGTTGATTTTTATGGCACCGGAACGATAGACCTTCTCGATAACGTAAGGACCTTCCCATTTAGAGAGAAGTTTTCCTGCAAAAAATCTTAAACGGGAGTTGTATAACAATACACAATCACCTACATTAAACTCACGCTTTTGTATCCTTTTGTCATGCCATCTTTTAACTTTTTTCTTTAAACAGCTTGACATTTTCATAAGCCTGGGTTCTCCATTCATCAAGTGAGCTAATGTCAAATAACCTCTTCTCGTCAGCAAGTTTGAAATCATAATTGAGCTCTTTAATGGCCCAATATGCCTTATGTTCTAATTCAAGAGGTAAGTGACATGCTTTAACATAAACCATTTTATATGGAGACATACCATAGATTTTTTGTATGCAGTTCTATAGGTCCATAATGCGTCATCAAGTTTCTTGGACCAATTCTTCCTGGATCTATTAACAGTCTTTTGCAAAATTAATTTGAGTTCTCTATTACTCAATTCTACTTGACCACTAGACTGTGGATGATATGGAGATGCAATTCTACGATTAACGTCATACTTAGCAAGCATTTTACGAAAGGCACCATGAATAAAATGTGAACCACCATCAAACATTAAATATCTAGGGACTCCAAACCTCGGAAAAATGACTTCTTTAAGCATCTTAATAGAGGTGTTATGATCAGCACTACTAGTTGGAATAGCTTCTACCCACTTAGTAACGTAATCAACAGCAACTAAGATATGTGTATACCCATTAGAGGAAGGAAAAGGTCCCATATAATCAAAGCTCCAAACATCAAATGGTTCAATAACAAGTGAATAATTCATAGGCATTTCTTGACGTCTACTAATATTACCAATTCTTTGATATTCATCACAAGACAAGACAAACTTACGGGCATCCTTGAAGAGAGTAGGCCAATAAAAACTGGATTGCAATACCTTATGTGCAGTTCTATCTCCAGCATGGTGTCCTCCGTAAGCCTCGAAGTGACACTTGCGTAGGATCTGTTCCTGTTCATGCTCAGGTACACAACGTCTAATAATACCATCTACTCCTTCTTTATAAAGATGTGGGTCATCCGAAAACTAATGTCTCAAATCATAGAAGAACTTTTTCTTTTGCTGGTATGTGAAACTAGGTGGTATAAATTTAGCAACAATATAATTAGCATAATCAGCATACCATGGATCAGTTCGAGAAGCATTTATGACATTTAATTGTTCATCAGGAAAGATATCATCAATAGGTAGTGGGTCATCAAGAACAATTTCTAACCTAGACAAGTTGTCTGCAACGGGGTTCTCAGCTCCCTTTCTATCAATAATATGCAAATCAAATTCTTGTAGCAAGAGAACCCATCTAATAAGTCTAGGTTTAGCATCTTTCTTTTCCATAAGGTATTTAATAGCAGCATGACCAGTGTGAATAGTTACTTTAGAATCAACAATATAAGGTCTGAACTTATCACAAGCAAATACAACTGCTAAGAATTCCTTTTCAGTAGTAGCACAATCTCTCTAGGCGTTGTCTAGAGTTTTACTAGCATATTGAATAACATTTAATTTCTTATCAACTCTTTGCCCTAGAACAACACCTACAGCATAATCACTAGCATCACACATAATTTTAAAGGGTAAATTCCAATCAGGTGGTTGAATAATAGGTGCATAAATCAATGCTTTCTTAAGTATTTCAAATGCTTCTACACAATCATCATCAAAAACAAAAGGAATATCTTTTTGTAATAGATTAGTCAGAGGCCGAGAAATTTTTGAGAAGTCCTTAATGAACCTCCTATAAAAACCGGCGTGACCTAGGAAACTTCTTATACCTTTGATGTCCTTGGGACACGACATTTTTT
>NW_021256151.1:0-1131 GCF_002162155.2 Triticum dicoccoides | reverse complement strand
AGGTTTGGAGTCCCTAGATATCTTATGACTGATGGTGGTTCACATTTTATTCATGGTGCTTTCCGTAAGATGCTTGCTAAGTATAATGTTAATCATAGAATCGCATCTCCTTATCACCCATAGTCTAGTGGTCAAGTAGAGTTGAGCAATAGAGAGCTCCAATTAATTTTGCAAAAGACTGTGAATAGATCTAGAAAGAATTGGTCCAAGAAACTTGATGATGCATTATGGGCCTATAGAACTGCATATAAAAATCCTATGGGTATGTCTCCGTGTAAGATGGTTTATGGAAAAGGATGTCACTTACCTCTTGAACTTGAACATAAAGCATATTGGGCTATTAAAGAGCTCAACTATGACTTCAAACTTGCCGGTGAGAAGAGGTTATTTGGTATTAGCTCACTTGATGAATGGAGAACCCAAGCCTATGAGAATGCCAAGCTGTTCAAAGAAAAAGTTTAAAGATGCCATGACAAAAGAATACAAAAGCGAGAATTTAAAGTTGGTGATTATGTGTTGTTATTCAACTCTCGTTTAAGATTTTTTGCAGGAACACTTCTCTCTAAATGGGAAGTTCCTTACGTTATCGAGGAGGTCTATCATTCCGGTGCCATAAAAATCAACAACTTTGAAGGCACAAGTCCGAGGGTGGGGAACGGTCAAAGAATGAAACATTATATCTCAGGTAATCCTATCAATGTTGAAACTAATATTATTGAAACTGTAACCCCAGAGGAATACATAAGTGACACTTTCCAGAACGTTTTAGACTCCGAAAAGGAATAGGTATGTGGTACGGTAAGTAAACCGACCCCAAAAATATTCTAATGGCTATTTTCCTCCGTTTTGGAATATTTAAGAATTTTGGAAAGAAAGAAATAATCCGGGAAGGATAGGAGGCCTCCACGAGGGTGGAGGGCGCGCCCACCCTTACAGGGCGCGCCCCCTGTCTCGTGGGCACCTCGTGTGCCTCCCGGACTCCGTTTTCTTGCACGTTACGTATTTTGGTCGGTAAAAATTCATTATATAATCTCCCGAAGGTTTTTACCACCGTATAACGCAAAACTCCTTTGTTTTTGTTTCGAGTTGTTTCTGTTACAGATTTAGAGAAATATGTCGTCTCAGGATTCG
>NW_021256150.1:0-410 GCF_002162155.2 Triticum dicoccoides | reverse complement strand
TGCTCTAATGATGATCATCACACTTCTATTGATTACAACATAAGGATTACAACTCGAAACTTAGAACAAGATATGACTCTATATGAATGCCTCCGGCGGTGTACCGGGATGGTGCAATGAATCAAGAGTGACATGTATGAAAAATAATGCAATGGTGGCCTTGCCACAAATACGATGTCAACTACATGATCATGCAATGGCATAATGACAAAAGTAATGTATGTCATGATGATGATGGTGGAAGTTGCATGGCAATATATCTCGGAATGGCTATGGAAATGCCATAATAGGTAGGTATGGTGGCTGTTTTGAGGAAGATATAAGGAGTTTTATGTGTGATAGAGCGTATCGTATCATGGGGTTTGGATGCACCGGCGAAGTTTGCGCCAACTCTCAAGGTGAGAAAGGGC
>NW_021256149.1:0-419 GCF_002162155.2 Triticum dicoccoides | reverse complement strand
GATGTGCTCACAATGCCCAAGTATCAAGGAGGACTAGGGTTTCGGGATACAACTGTTTAACCTAGCTATGGCTGCTAAGCAAGCTTGGAGGCTCGTCCAAGACCCTGACTGCACTCAGCTTCTGCGGGCTGTGTATTTTCGGATGGCCATGTTCTACAAGCTAACTTGGGGACCCACCCTTCCTAGATTTGGGGAGTTGTTCACGAGGGTATCTCTGTGCTCAAGCAAAGGACTGATTCGAAGGATTGACAATGAGCGCTCAGTTAAGGCGTGGAGGATAACTGGCTATCCTTGAGAATTTATGCTAAGATCTCTACACTCAACGACTACTGATCCTCCTAGTAGAGTGAGTGATTCTATTGATGAACCGTCTAAGTCATGAAATAGATAATTACTCCCTCCGTTCCTTTATATAAGGT
>NW_021256148.1:0-504 GCF_002162155.2 Triticum dicoccoides | reverse complement strand
CGGCTCAACGCCGTTCCGCGCCGCCCAGCGCCCCCTGGCTCTCCGTGTGGCCTCATGCACGCCAGCGCACGCCCGTGCACCGCCACCGCGACCGGCAAGCACAGGACGCGCTCCCTGCCGCCGACGGGCCCGCGCCGCCCCGTTCTGTCGAACTCCCTCCTAAGCACCGATCTCCAGCTCGATTAGCACCAAAACGGACCCAGTAGACTCCCACGACGGCGCTCGACTCCCTAATCACCCCCGACCGAGCACTTCACCACCGTAATCGCTCGCCGGAGACCCCGTTCACGGCAACCGCCTCGGGCCGCCTATAAAAAGGGCCCCCGAGCTCAACCTCGTGCACGCCTCATCCCCATTCCGCACCAGCGCCACGCCAGGCCACTCGGAGGACCTCGAGGAGGTCTCCTCCCCCAACTCCGGCCGCCCCGATCCGCCTCGGCCGCCACCTTGACTCGCTCCGCCCTCTCCGACGAGCCCCTCGACCACCCGAGCCGCCGTCCGCCG
>NW_021256147.1:0-597 GCF_002162155.2 Triticum dicoccoides | reverse complement strand
CACTTCGTGTACAAACTGGACAAACTCTTTCGGAGTATCAGGGTTTCGGACGAGAACTCATCTGTTACACGGGCACTTCAATGTTTTTAAAACTTATTTGAACTACGGACTTCTTTTGTGTTCAGTATGCAGCATTCAAAGCGACGTCATCAATTTCCAACATGTTCTGACATCATTTGTTGTTTTTCGGTCATTTACCTAATTGTTTAGAGAGCTAAATGACCGTGAAATTGAAAATCACTACAAAATGAATTCTAAAAATGTTGAAACTTGGCATGGTATCATCATTTCACCCGCATAGCATGTGCAAAAGAGTAGAGAGGGTCACGGCAAAAACTGGACGCACTTCGTGTACAAATTGGACAAACTCTTTCGGAGTATCAGGGTTTCGGACAAGAACTCATCTGTTACACGGGCACTTCAATGTTTTTTAAACTTATTTGAACTCTGGACTTCTTTTGTGTTCAGTATGCAGCATTCAAAGCAACGTCATCAATTTCCAACATGTTCTAACATCATTTGTTGTTTTCGGTCATTTACCTAATTGTTTAGAAAGCTAAATGACCGTGTAATTGAAAATCACTACAAAATGAATTC
>NW_021256146.1:0-2228 GCF_002162155.2 Triticum dicoccoides | reverse complement strand
TTTCTCGATGACAAATCGCAGGTCCAAAAGATCTTCAAAAACTTCGCCAGGAAGGCTGAGAATCAGTTTGAAGTGAAGATCAAGAAGGTTCGCAGCGACAATGGAACGGAGTTCAAGAACATAAATGTGGACACCTTTCTTGATGAAGAAGGGATTTCACACGAGTTCTCGGCTATGTACACACCTCAACAAAATGGAATTGTTGAGAGGAAGAACCGGACGCTCATCGAAATGGCGAGAACGATGCTTGATGAGTACAAGACGCCGAAGCACTTTTGGGCAGAAGCGGTTGAGACAGCTTGTCATGAAACAAATCGCTTGTATCTTCACAAGCTACTCGGGAAGACGGCATACGAGGTCCTAACCGGTAACAAACCCCACGTTGGATACTTTCGAGTATTCGGCTCAAAGTGCTCCATTCTTAATAAGCATCGTCGTTCTAAATTTGCTCCTAAGTCTCATGAAGGTTTCCTACTAGGTTACGGCTCAAACTCTCACACTTACCGTGTCTACAACAATTTCACCCAAAAGGTTGAAGAGACGGTAGATGTGAAGTTTGATGAATCTAATGGCTCGCAAGTAGAGCAATTGCCAATTGATGTAGGAGACAAAGACCCCTCGGAAGCAATCCAAGACTTGTCTATTAGCAAGGTTCGTCCAACGGAGGTGAAGGAGAGTACCTCGTCCGTCCAAGTGGAAGCTTCTACTTCACGACAAGGTGAACCAAGAGTTGATACGGAAGCATCCACAAGTGGGACACACCAAGATGAAGAAAATGAGGAAGTACATCAAGAATGTCAACAACCTCCTTCTCCACCACGCAAGAGAACGACAACGCCAATAATGAAGAAGGCCAAGAAGAAGAAGAACAAGATGAAGAAGATGTTCAACCAAGACCCAAGCAAAAGCTTTCACGAGTTCGAGCAAGAATTGCTAAAGACCATCCCGTCGAGCAAATCTACAATGATATTCAAACCGGGAGAATCACTCGCTCTAAAACTCGTTTAGCTAACTTTTGTGAAAACTATTCATTCATCTCTAGCATTGAACCTATGAAGGTCGAAGAAGCATTGGAAGATCCGGATTGGATAAATGCTATGCCTGAAGAGCTACACAACTTTGAGAGAAATAAAGTTTGGACATTGATTGAGAAGCCCGACAACAACCACAACATCATCGGTACCAAATGGGTGTTTCGCAACAAGCAAGATGAAGATGGACAAGAGTTCGCAACAAAGCATGTCTCGTCGCCCAAGGCTACTCACAAGTCGAAGGTATGGACTATGGTGAGACTTATGCTCCCATTGCTAGACTTGAGTCCATTCGCATCTTACTTGCCTATGCTAATCACCATGATATCACCTTGTACCAAATGGACATTAAAAGTGCTTTTCTAAATGGTGAAATAGAGGAGGAAGTTTATGTTAAAAAACCTCCCGGCTTTATCAATCCTAAGAAACCCAATCATGTCTATAAACTTTGCAAAGCTCTTTATGGTCTTAAACAAGCTCCTAGAGCTTGGTATAAATGCTTAACCAAGTTCCTTATTGAAAAAGGCTTTGAAATTGGAAATATTGATTCTACACTTTTTACTAAAAAGGGTTAATGGAGAATTATTTGTATGCCAAATTTATGTTGATGATATTATATTTGGATTAATTAACCCTCATTTTAGTGAGAAGTTTGGAAAGCTAATGTCGGAGAAGTTTGAGATGTCAATGATGAGTGAACTCAAATTCTTTCTTGGGTTGCAAATCAAGCAAACTAAGGAAGGTACTTTTGTCTCTCAAACGAAGTACACTAAGGACTTATTCAAGAAGTTCAATATGCAAGAATGCAAAGGTATGTCTACACCCATGCCTACTAGTGGACATCTTGATTTGACCAAAGATGGTGAACCGGTTGATCAAAAGGTTTATCGCTCTATGATTGGTTCATTGTTATATCTATGTGCTTCACGACCCGATATTATGCTAACTGTGTGCATGTGTGCAAGATATCAAGATGCTCCTAAAGAATGTCTTCTTAAGGCCGTGAAAAGGATAGTGAGATATTTAATTCATACGCCAAATTTTGGCATTTGGTATCCTAAGAGAGCCTCTTTTGATCTTGTTGGCTACTCTGACTCGGGCTATGCCGGAGACAAGGTTGATAGAAAGTCCACTTCGGGTACTTGTCAATTTCTTGGTAGATCTCTTGTGTCTTGGTCCTCCAAGAAACAAAACTCG
>NW_021256145.1:0-838 GCF_002162155.2 Triticum dicoccoides | reverse complement strand
GATCGTCCCAACTGGGCTCCACTACTGATCAACAGGAAACGAAACATAACAACGAACAAGATCTTCATCGAGCTCCCACTTGAGCTCGGTTGCGTCACCTGCACTGGTATCATCGGCACCTGCAACTGTTTGAAAGTATATGTGAGCCACGAGGACTCAGCAATCTCACACACACGAGATCAAGACTATTTAAGCTTATGGGTAGGATAGGGTAATGAGGTGGAGCTGCAGCAAGCAATAAGCATATATGGTGGCTAACATACGCAAATAAGAGCGAGAAGAGAAGCAATGCAATGGTCGAGAAGCTAGAAGTGATCAAGAAGTGATCCTGAAACTACTTACGTTCAAGCATAACACAAGACCGTGTTCACTTCCCGGACTCCGCCAGAAATAGACCATCACGGCTACACATGCAGTTGATGCATTTTAATTAAGTCAAGTGTCAAGTTCTCTACGACCGAATATTAACAAATTCCCATCTGCCACATAACCGTGGGCACGGCTTTCAGAAGTTCAAACCCTGCAGGAGTGTCCCAACTTAGCCCATCACAAGCTCTCACGGTCAACGAAGGATATTCCTTCTCCCAGGAAGAACCGATCAGGCTCGGAATCCCGGTTACAAGACATTTCGACAATGGTAAAACAAGACCATCAAAGTCGCCTGAATGTGCCGACAAATCCCGATAGGAGCTGCACATATCTCATTCTCAGGGCACACTGGATGGGCCAGACGTCGGGTTGTCATAGACCCTGGTTGCCCAGGGGACGCCGGACATCGCCCAGTTCGGACCAACACTTAGAGAATCACTGGCCCGGGGGAGTAAATAAAGATGATCCT
>NW_021256144.1:0-539 GCF_002162155.2 Triticum dicoccoides | reverse complement strand
ACAGATTATGTGCGGGTCCGTATCGCGCCGGAGAATGAGATCTCGCTGGCGCCAGAGGAGGACAAGCGGGTAATATTCTGCTCACACTGCCTGCGTGGCGTCGGCCTGCCGGCGAGTGGATTCTTCCGCTCCTTTCTTGAGTTCTATCATCTCCAGCCGCACCACCTCACTCCAAACACGGTGGTGCTGCTGTCGGCCTTCGTCACTCTGTGCGAAGGCTCCCTTGGCGTCCTCCCTACCCTCGAACTTTGGGGGGAGTTCTTCCAGTCCAAACTTGGCACCGTTGTCGCGGGCGTGCCTGCCCCATGCGGCGCCTTCATCGCCGGGCGGAGCTCGACGGGCGACAACCCGTTTCCGCCCATCGCGCTGATCCAGTCGGTGAAGCTCTGGGAAAAATCTTACTTCTATGTGAATAATGTTGCTCCGCAAGGCGACTTCGTCAATCTGCCGGCTTACATAGCTAGCCTGCCGGCTGGGAGGCGGCCTTCATGGTCCTACCGAGCCAAGACGCTGTCTCCGGCTGGGGCTGCCACCGTCAC
>NW_021256143.1:0-1850 GCF_002162155.2 Triticum dicoccoides | reverse complement strand
GGTTCGCAAGCATCAAGTGATTCATAATCAAGTGATTCCAAAATCCCATCAGCATGGAGTTTCTTCATGCGCTTTACACCAATATGACCTAAACTGCAGTGCCACAAATAAGTTGCACTATCATTATTAACTTTGCATCTTTTGGTTTCAATATTATGAATATGTGTATCACTACGATCGAGATCCAACGAACCATTTTCATTGGGTGTGTAACCATATAAGGTTTTATTCATGTAAACAGAACAACAATTTATTCTCTTACTTAAATGAATAACCGTATTGCAATAAACATGATCAAATCATATTCATGCTCAACGCAAACACCAAATAACACTTATTTAGTTTCAACACTAATCCCGAAAGTATAGGGAGTGTGCGATGATGATCATATCAATCTTGGAACTACTTCCAACACACATCGTCACCTCGCCTTTTCACTATTTTCTGTTTATTCTGCAACTCCCGTTTTGAGTTACTACTCTTAGCAACTGAACCAGTATCAAAATGCCGAGGGGTTGCTATAAACACTAGTAAAGTACACATCAATAACATGTATATCCAATATACCTTTGTTCACTTTTGCCATCCTTCTTATCCGCCAAATACTTGGGGTAGTTCCACTTCCAGTGACCAGTCCTTTTGCAGTAGAATCACTTAGTCTTAGGCTTAGGTCCAGACTTGGGCTTCTTCACTTGAGCAGCAACTTGCTTGCTGTTCTTCTTGAAGTTCCCCTTCTTCCCTTTATCTTGAAACTGGTGATCTTGTCCACCATCAACACTTTGATGTTTTTATTTGATTTCTACCTTCGCAGATTTTTGCATCGCGAAGAGCTTGGGAATTGTTTTCATCATCCCTTGCATATTATAGTTCATCACGAAGTTCTACTAACTTGGTGGTGGTGACTAGAGAATTCGAAGAGACTTGCAAAGATAACCAATCACACATAAAAGAATCCAGAGAAGATTCAATTATTTATCATATATAAACTTGATCATAAACCCACAATTCATCGGATCTCGACAAACACACCACAAAAAGAGTTACATCAAATAGATCTCCAAGAAGATCATGGAGAACTTTGTATTGAGATTCAATCTCGTTACTGGCAAGTCTCTTTTCTCGTTACATAATGCATCATCCCGCAACTAACTCATTAGTCACATTTCTTGCAAGGCTTATAGTGATGTGCATTACCGAGAGGGCCCAGAGATACCTCTCTGACAATCGGAGTGACAAAACCTAATCTCGAAATACACCAATCCAACATGTACCTTCGGAGACACCTGTAGTACTCCTTTATAATCACCCAGTTACGTTGTGACGTTTGGTAGCACCAAAAGTGTTCCTCCGGTAAACGGGAGTTGCATAATCTCATAGTTACAGGAACATGTATAAGTCATGAAGAAAGCAATAGCAATATACTAAACGATCAAGTGCTAGGCTAACGGAATGGGTCATGTCAATCACATCATTCTCCTAATGATGTGATCCCATTAATCAAATGACAACACATGTTTATGGTTAGGAAACATAACCATCTTTGATTAATGAGCTAGTCAAGTAGAGGCATACTAGTGACTATATGTTTGTCTATGTATTCACACATGTATCATGTTTCCGGTTAATACAATTCTAGCATGAATAATAAACATTTATCATGAAATAAGGAAATAAATAATAACTTTATTATTGCCTCTAGGGCATATTTCCTTCAGTCTCCCACTTGCACTAGAGTCAATAATCTAGTTCACATTGCTATGTGATTTAACACCAATATTCACATCTGCATGTGATTAATACCCATAGTTCACATCATCATGTGATCAACACCCAAAGGGTTTACTAGAGTC
>NW_021256142.1:0-412 GCF_002162155.2 Triticum dicoccoides | reverse complement strand
ATTTCGAGGGTATGATCATCTTGCCTGAGATCCCGCAAGGAAGAAGAACGAGTCCATGAAGAAGACAAACGGACGTAGTCGAACGGGTCCTCATAAACACGACGTTATCGGAACCAACCCGAAGAAGCAACACCGGAAAGAAGCAAACAACATAGTAAACAACCACCACATAAGCATGGCACGATGCGCAAACAAGTATGATGCATGTCCGGTTTAATGAGGCATGGCATGGCAAAGTGCACAAACAATCCTACAAATTAAATGGAGCTCATTATGCAATGGTGCATATTGACGAAAAACCACATGACTTATTTAGTTCTCTCTCGTTTATGTACCCAACAAGATTAAATGTTGTTAGCATGGCAAGAGGTGAAGCAAATGAAAACTACCTATCTAGTCAAGGTTAAATGAG
>NW_021256141.1:0-1374 GCF_002162155.2 Triticum dicoccoides | reverse complement strand
TTTGTGAGGGGCGTGTGTCCAAACGTTCGTCAAACGTGCCAATTTCTTTACCACATCATCTTGGTGGCATGACATTACATCAACCAAGGTTTCATGTGTTTCTTATCATTTTTCTATTTTTTTGAATTAAAATGCCATGTCACTCCATGCATACGTATGCATGTGTCCATGTCATGAGACCAATATGTTTGAAAATTCCTTCTAGTTTACTACACATGGAATTAACTCGCACACAAGTACACAAATATGATTTTTCAAACCGTTTTGGTTAGTCATTGCATGTAGATGTAATTCAAATTTGAATTACGGTCATTAAATAGTTAGAAAATCACTTAAATCTCTTTAAAAGGTCAAATGACCCCTAGAATTTTCCAAAATTTCACATTACAGTTGTAGTAGTGCACGTTAGATGTAGGAAAAAATTGAAGGCCGTAAGAGGAAGCTATCTACCATTCGTCATCAAACATGAATTATTCCCTCTCGGAACCACAAACCTTCTAGCGAGTTGCTCCGGTTTGTGTGGGGTGTGTGTCCAAACTTTTGTCGAACATGCAATTTCTTTACCACATCATCTTGGTGGCATGACATTAAATCAAGCAAGGTTTCATGTTTTTCTAATCGTTTTTCTATTTTTTGGATTAAAATGCCATGTCACTCCATGCATACGTATGCATCTATCCATGTCGTGAGACCAATATGTTTGAAAATTCCTTCTAATTTACTACACATGGAATTAACTCGCACACAAGTACACAAATATGATTTTCAAACCATTTTGGTTAGTCGTTGCATGTAGATGTAATTCAAATTTGAATTACGGTCATTAAATAATTAGAAAATCACTTAAATGTCTTTAAAAGGTCAAATGACCCCTAGAATTTTCCAAAATTTCACATTACAGTTGTAGTAGTGCACGTTAGACGTAGAAAAAATTGAAGGCCATAAGAGGAAGCTATCTCCCATTCGTCATCAAACATGCATTGTTCCCTCTCGAAACCACAAACCTTCTAGCGAGTTGCTCCGGTTTGTGAGGGGTGTGTGTCCAAACTTTCGTCGAAGATGCAAATTTCTTTACCACATCATCTTGATGGCATGACATTAAATCAAGCAAGGTTTCATGTTTTTCTGTTCATTTTTCTATTTTTTTGAATTAAAATGCCATGTCACTCCATGCATACGTATGCATGTGTCCATGTCGTGAGACCAATATGTTTGAAAATTCCTTCTAATTTACTGCACATGGCATTAACTCGCACACAAGTACACAGATATAATTTTTCAAACCATTTTGGTTACTCGTTGCATGTAGATGTAATTCAAATTTGAATTACGGTCATTAAATAGTTAGAAAATCACTTAAATGTCTTTAAAAGG
>NW_021256140.1:0-1449 GCF_002162155.2 Triticum dicoccoides | reverse complement strand
CAACACATCAACATGGCATGATGCACAATCGAGTATGATGCATGTCCGGTTTAATGAAGCATGGCATGGCAAAGTGCACAAACAATCCTACAAATTAAGTGGAGCTCATTATGCAACGGAGTTACATATTGAAGAAAACACCACATGACTTATTTAGTTCTCTCTCGTTTATGTACCCAACAATATTAAATGTTGTTAGCATGGCAAGAGGTGAAGCATGATGAAACTATCTAAGCTGGGCAAGTTTAAATGAGGCCAGAAGCAACGAACAACAATTCCTGAAAACTCCTCATGAGCATATTATAGATTTGGTAATGTTCTGCCCTAAACACAATTTTATAGTTGTTCAACATGCAAAGTGATGCCACCATGTTAAACTAGGCAAAATTCTACCCCATTTACATATAAAGTTTGTTAGGTTTGAAGCTACGGTTATTTAGTTATGAAATAAAGAATTTTAGCAAGTTATTTAAACAAATATAAACAAACAGCATTTTAAACATTTTAAACATGGATGAAAGTTGCATATTATTAAACTAGATGAAAATCTAAGCAAGTTTCATATATAAAGTTTTTACATATGATGCATGGTTGGAGAGTTATTATATGCATGATCATGAAGGGGTTTTCTGCAAAATTGTTGCCTTAGGAATAAGGCAAAAATCACAGACAAGGGAAAAAGAAAATACATTGGGCCGAATCCGAGGCTGGCCCAACAGCACAGGGGAGGGGTGGTTTGGCAGCTGCTGACCATTGGGCCTTGGCCCAACTGGTGGAGAGGGAAGGCCTGCAGGGCGCGCGCAACTAGGCCTGTTAACCCTGCGCTCGGTCAACGCATGAGCGAGAGGAGCGGGTGAGCTGCTGCTGTTCTCTTCTGAAGAACAGAAACAGCAGCATGTCCATGGTGATGCAGGAGACGATGGCAGGGGGGTCCCGGCAACGGGGATGGCGGGTACCGGCGGGAACGGGCGGATCGAGACGTCCGGCGTCGGTTCCAGGCAACGGTGGCGGACGGAGCTCGGGTGCGGGGCTCCAAATCCATGGCGCTGTCCAAGATGCAGAGAGAGAGAGAGAGATTACGGACAAGCGGAAGCTTCAGTGGAACAAAGACAAGGGAAGGGAGCAGGTGCAGCGAGGATGACCTGGTTAGGTTGGACCTGGCGGTAGGTAGTGAGCTGTGTAGACGGTCTCGATGTAGGATCGAAAGTATGTCTAGAGGGGGGGTGATTAGACTACTTGACCAAATAAAAACTTAACCTTTTCCCAATTTTAGTTCTTGGCAGATTTTAGCTATTTTAGGACAAGTCAAGCAATCATCACACAATTCAAGCAAGCATGCAAAGAGTATATTGGCAGCGGAAAGTAAAGCATGCAACTTGCAAGAATGTAAAGGGAAGGGTTTGGAGAATTCAAATGCAATTGGAGACATGGATGTTTTTCCCGTGGTTC
>NW_021256139.1:0-388 GCF_002162155.2 Triticum dicoccoides | reverse complement strand
TTGCTTTTGCGATCTATTTTTCTTTGCATTTATTTTCAGATCTATTAAACCAAAAATACAAAACTACCTTGCTATAATTTATTTGTTCCGCAATCTATTTATCCTATCTACCACTTTCACCTCACGTTATTTGCTTATCTTGAGGCGTCGTACCCGAAAGGGATTGACAACCCCTTTAACACGTCGGGTTGCGAGTATTTGTTATTTGTGTGCAGGTGATGTTTACGTGGTGTGAAGAGGTTCTCATACTAGTTCGATAACCTTGGTCTCATTACTAAGGGAAATACCTACCGTCGCTATACTGCATCATCCCTTCCTCTTTGGGGAAATACCGACGTAGTTCTAGTAGACATCAGATCGGCACGCACTATCGGTGCAGCAAACCCCA
>NW_021256137.1:0-1449 GCF_002162155.2 Triticum dicoccoides | reverse complement strand
CAACACATCAACATGGCATGATGCACAATCGAGTATGATGCATGTCCGGTTTAATGAAGCATGGCATGGCAAAGTGCACAAACAATCCTACAAATTAAGTGGAGCTCATTATGCAACGGAGTTACATATTGAAGAAAACACCACATGACTTATTTAGTTCTCTCTCGTTTATGTACCCAACAATATTAAATGTTGTTAGCATGGCAAGAGGTGAAGCATGATGAAACTATCTAAGCTGGGCAAGTTTAAATGAGGCCAGAAGCAACGAACAACAATTCCTGAAAACTCCTCATGAGCATATTATAGATTTGGTAATGTTCTGCCCTAAACACAATTTTATAGTTGTTCAACATGCAAAGTGATGCCACCATGTTAAACTAGGCAAAATTCTACCCCATTTACATATAAAGTTTGTTAGGTTTGAAGCTACGGTTATTTAGTTATGAAATAAAGAATTTTAGCAAGTTATTTAAACAAATATAAACAAACAGCATTTTAAACATTTTAAACATGGATGAAAGTTGCATATTATTAAACTAGATGAAAATCTAAGCAAGTTTCATATATAAAGTTTTTACATATGATGCATGGTTGGAGAGTTATTATATGCATGATCATGAAGGGGTTTTCTGCAAAATTGTTGCCTTAGGAATAAGGCAAAAATCACAGACAAGGGAAAAAGAAAATACATTGGGCCGAATCCGAGGCTGGCCCAACAGCACAGGGGAGGGGTGGTTTGGCAGCTGCTGACCATTGGGCCTTGGCCCAACTGGTGGAGAGGGAAGGCCTGCAGGGCGCGCGCAACTAGGCCTGTTAACCCTGCGCTCGGTCAACGCACGAGCGAGAGGAGCGGGTGAGCTGCTGCTGTTCGCTTCTGAAGAACAGAAACAGCAGCATGTCCATGGTGATGCAGGAGACGATGGCAGGGGGGTCCCGGCAACGGGGATGGCGGGAACCGGCGGGAACGGGCGGATCGAGACGTCCGGCGTCGGTTCCAGGCAACGGTGGCGGACGGAGCTCGGGTGCGGGGCTCCAAATCCATGGCGCTGTCCAAGATGCAGAGAGAGAGAGAGAGATTACGGACAAGCGGAAGCTTCAGTGGAACAAAGACAAGGGAAGGGAGCAGGTGCAGCGAGGATGACCTGGTTAGGTTGGACCTGGCGGTAGGTAGTGAGCTGTGTAGACGGTCTCGATGTAGGATCGAAAGTATGTCTAGAGGGGGGGTGATTAGACTACTTGACCAAATAAAAACTTAACCTTTTCCCAATTTTAGTTCTTGGCAGATTTTAGCTATTTTAGGACAAGTCAAGCAATCATCACACAATTCAAGCAAGCATGCAAAGAGTATATTGGCAGCGGAAAGTAAAGCATGCAACTTGCAAGAATGTAAAGGGAAGGGTTTGGAGAATTCAAATGCAATTGGAGACATGGATGTTTTTCCCGTGGTTC
>NW_021256136.1:0-437 GCF_002162155.2 Triticum dicoccoides | reverse complement strand
GCCCCAGGAACCGCGAGTGGCGCCCTAGATTCTTCTGTAGTACTCGATCTTTATTAGGTACCTAGCCAATGATGTATTCGATATATAGTATTCGAGACGATGTATTCGAGATTATATATATTAAGACGATGATGTATTCGAGATTATATATTCGAGAGGATGTATTCGAGATTCAGATTTTCCTTATTGATTAATTTCATCCATGCATTGTAATTTGAATACTAAATTGTTTTATATTTCTTCTGTATTATTAGTAAAGTAAAAGCTATGGCGGACAATACCGGCAGAGAGAGAGAAGAGGAATTGTTCGACATCATACGCAGCCCTCACAGGCTAGATGATCTGAATGAAGCAGATGACGGATCTCAATATCTTAACAATACTGGAGAGGGTGATGAAAAGATATTCGATCTTGACGACCGGGCTGATGAAGTCAT
>NW_021256135.1:0-1184 GCF_002162155.2 Triticum dicoccoides | reverse complement strand
CCTCATGGATGGAACCCGAATAGGCGATAAACCTGGACTAGAGACTTGAGTGTTTAGGTAGGTCGTGGTCTACACCCACGTCGGCTTTCGCTTGAAGTCTGCCGAGCACATGTCGTGTGCAGACGCTAAGTGGTGGAAACATGTATGAAGAAGTACACCCCTGCAGGGTTAACATCATCTATTCGAATAGCCGTGTCCGCGGAAAAGGACTTCTGGGTTGCTTATATCAGTTCATAGACAAGTGAAAGTGGATACTCTAAAATACGCAAGATAAGCGTGAGTGCTATGGATGGCGTTCTCGTAGGGAGACGGGAGCGGATCCATAGTGGTGTATTGATATGGTGAATATGTGGACTCGTGTGCGCCACCTCAAAAAAGTTACTTGCAGTCGTAGTTCAGGATAGCCACCGAGTCAAAGCTGGCTTGCTGCAGTTAAACCCCATCATCCCTTTGTTGAAAATGATGCATATGTAGTTAGTTCTGATGTAAGTCTTGCTGGGTACATTTGTACTCACGTTTGCCTATTTTATGTTTTTGCAGAGAGACTTCGGTCTCACTAGTATTTCCGCGTGGTCTTCGACGTTTAGCTTGTTACCTCAGCTACGATCTTGTGCCTCGGCAGGATTTGGTAGATAGTCAGGCTTCTCAGCCTTTTTCATTTATAGATGTCTGTACTCAGACATGATAGCTTCCGCTTGTGCTTGATTTGTATGCTCTGAATGTTGGGTCATGAGACCCATGTTTGTAATATTTCGCTCCTCGGAGCCTATTGAATAGATTACTTGAGTCATAGAGTCATGTTGTGATGCCATGTTGTATTTGCACATATCGAGCATATTGTGTGTATGTTATTGAAATGCTTGGTATGTGTGGGATCTGACCATCTAGTTGTTTATCTTTAGTAGCCTCTCTTACGGGGAAATGTCTCCTAGTGTTTCCACCGAGCCATGGTAGCTTGCTACTGCTCCGGAACACTTAGGCTGGCCGGCATGTGTCCTTCTTCGTTCCTGTGTCTGTCCCTTCGGGGAAATGTCACGCGGTGAATACCGGAGTCCTGTTAGCCCGCTACAGCCCGGTTCACCGGAGTCCTGCTAGCCCAGTGCTACAGCCTGGATTCACTCGCTGATGACCGACACGTTCGATGCTGGGTCATGGATGCCTGTCCCTGTAAGTCTGTGCCGCTT
>NW_021256134.1:0-1339 GCF_002162155.2 Triticum dicoccoides | reverse complement strand
TGCTTGCAAGGCTTATGTGATGTGTATTACCGAGAGGGCCCAGAGATACCTCTCCGACAATCGGAGTGACAAATCCTAATCTCGAAATACGCCAACCCAACATCGACCATTGGAGACACCTGTAGTACTCCTTTATAATCACCCAGTTACGTTGTGACGTTTGGTAGTACCCAAAGTGTTCCTCCGGTAAACGGGAGTTGCATAATCTCATAGTCATAGGAACATGTATAAGTCATGAAGAAAGCAATAGCAACATACTAAACGATCGGGTGCTAAGCTAATGGAATGGGTCATGTCAATCAGATCATTCTACTAATGATGTGACCTCGTTAATCAAATAACAACTCATTGTTCATGGTTAGGAAACATAACCATCTTTGATTAACGAGCTAGTCAAGTAGAGGCATACTAGTGACACTCTGTTTGTCTATGTATTCACACATGTATTATATTTCCGGTAAATACAATTCTAGCATGAATAATAAACATTTATCATGATTATAAGGAAATAAATAATAACTTTATTATTGCCTCTAGGGCATATTTCCTTCAGTCTCCCACTTGCACTAGAGTCAATAATCTAGATTACACTGTAATGATTCTAACACCCATGGAGCCTTGGTGCTGATCATGTTTTGCTCGTGGAAGAGGCTTAGTCAACGGGTCTGCAACATTTAGATCCGTATGTATCTTGCAAATCTCTATGTCTCCCACCTGGACTAGATCCCGGATGGAGTTGAAGCGTCTCTTGATGTGTTTGGTCCTTTTGTGAAATCTGGATTCCTTTGCTAAGGCAATTGCACCAGTATTGTCACAAAAGATTTTCATTGGACCCGATGCACTAGGTATGACACCTAGATCGGATATGAACTCCTTCATCCAGACTCCTTCATTTGCTGCTTCCGAAGCAGCTATGTATTCCGCTTCACATGTAGATCCCGCTACGACGCTTTGTTTAGAACTGCACCAACTGACAGCTCCTCCGTTTAATGTAAACACGTATCCGGTTTGCGATTTAGAATCGTCCGGATCAGTGTCAAAGCTTGCATCAACGTAACCTTTTACGATGAGCTCTTTGTCACCTCCATATACGAGAAACATATCCTTAGTCCTTTTCAGGTATTTCAGGATGTTCTTGACCGCTGTCCAGTGATCCACTCCTGGATTACTTTGGTACCTCCCTGCTAAACTTATAGCAAGGCATACATCAGGTCTGGTACACAGCATTGCATACATGATAGATCCTATGGCTGATGCATAGGGAACATCTCTCATATTCTCTCTATCTTCTGCAGTGGTCGGGCATTGAGTCTTACTCAATTTCACACCTTGTAACACA
>NW_021256133.1:0-402 GCF_002162155.2 Triticum dicoccoides | reverse complement strand
TTAGTTCTGATGTAAGTCTTGCTGGGTACATTTGTACTCACGTTTGCCTATTTTACGTTTTTGCAGAGAGACTTCAGTCTCACTAGTAGTTCTGCGTGGACTTCGACGTTTAGCTTGTTACCTCAGCTACGATCTTGTGCCCTCGGCGGGATCTGGTAGATAGTCAGGCTTCTCAGCATTTTTCATTTGCAGATGTCTGTACTCAGACATGTTAAGCTTCCGCTTGTGTTTTTTTACTTGTATGCTCTGAATGCTGGGTCGAGAGACCCATGTTTGTAATATCTCGCTCCTCGGAGCCTATTGAATAAATACTTGAGTTGTAGAGTCATGTTGTGATGCCATGTTGTATTTGCACATATCGAGCATATTGTGTGTATGTTATTGAAATGCTTGGTATGTGTG
>NW_021256132.1:0-397 GCF_002162155.2 Triticum dicoccoides | reverse complement strand
GTGTGTGATAAGTCTAAATTCCATCAAGACTCTGTACGATGGAGGAGATATACAAGAAACATTGTGCGACTATTAAACTCATTGAGTTAGGAACCAGTTCATGTACAATGATTTTATTTCTAATAGTTGCAAAAGATATATTTGTGACATGTATATCAGCAGTGGGACCTAAGTAATATTTCCATGAGACATTGTTTGGAAATGTAGTTACTGCATACAAAAACGAGCCATCTCAATGCAACCCAGAATGAACAGTATATGCGCAGATGAGAGGTATTTGTAGGGCATGTCCTACACCCCAACCTTAAGAACTGAATAATTCTAAATTATGAAATTCTACCACCTAAGTTGCATTCAGCAAATTAAACTCGTTAAGTGTGTTTTCCGCCAAAAAAAA
>NW_021256131.1:0-2228 GCF_002162155.2 Triticum dicoccoides | reverse complement strand
CCTCTCACTCGGAGGCTTAGCTGCAGCCTCGTGCTCGCCTAAGTTATCAAAATCCTACCGAGTGGTAAGCCAGCCTTCCACTCGGAGGCTTAGCTGCAGCCTCGTGCTCGCCTAAGTTATCAAAATCCTACCGAGTGGTAAGCCAGCCTTCCACTCGGAGGCTTAGCTGCAGCCGCGTGCTCGCCTAAGTTATAAAAATCCTACCGAGTGAAGAGCAACCCTCTCACTCGGGGGCTTAGCTGCAGTCCAAGCACTCGCCTAAGTTGTGAAAATCCTACCGAGTGAAGAGCAATCCTCTCACTCGGAGGCTTAGCTGCAGCCTCGTGCTCGCCTAAGTTATCAAAATCCTACCGAGTGAAGAGCAACCCTCTCACTCGGGGGCTTAGCTGCAGCCCTGTGCTCGCCTAAGTTACAAAAATCCTACCGAGTGAAGAGCAACCCTCTCACTCGGGGGCTTAGCTGCAGCCCAGTGCTCGTCTAAGTGGACTAAAGAATAAATCGATTGCAGCACAGGCACCTTGCTTTGAACCTGCAAAAGACATTCCGAGCCGAAGGCAATCGTATTCAAGCACCAAATCCAAGTTTGAATCGACATCTAAAGGAACCGAAAGTGCTCAGGCGTCAAGCCCGTTAAGGTTTGTCGGTTACAATTCCAGTCGGCATACCGAGGCAAATTTAAAGCGTCGAGCCAGAAGAAGTTTTTTACCCCTCCTGTGGAGGGCTGGAAGGTGCAACAAATTCATCAAGGTCAATCCCGTCGGCGATCCGAGTGGCAGCTGCAAGGAAAGTTTCCATAAAGGATCTGAAGTCGTGCTTCTTGGTATTGGCCACCCGAAGGGCCGCCAGCTTCTCTTCTCGCGCATCTTTGCAGTGGACTCGGGCCAGACACAGAGCGACATCTGCACCACACCGAGCCGAGGACTTCTTCCACTCCTGCACTCGACCAGGGATCGTGTTCAAGCGGGCCATCAGCGACTCGAGGTCATTCTGAAGTGTCTCCTCAGGCCAGAGCGTCGAGTCGATGCGAGATGTGGCGGCCTTCAGCCTTGCGAGATAGTCCACGACAGCTACAACACGAGACTCCAGTCGGAAAACATCCATGGCAACTTCGTCGTTCACCGGAGAATTGACGGGGTCAAGGTTTGGCTCCAGTCGGCTGGTTTCTTCTTCAAAGTTTTGACAAAATTCTGCAAGGGTGATCACTAAGTCAAGGAGACAGTCGAATGGAAAAAGCCACAATTGGAAATGTTTGCCAAACATGGAGGTCTACCTTCAAGCATAAGGAACAACTTTTTGGCAAGGCCACTCAGGAAGGCCTCCAGTTCAGTTTTCTTCTCAGTCAATTTGCTGACTTGATCGGTCAGGGCAGCTTTGTCAGTTTTCAGTCGACTGACCTCCTTGTTGGCAATCCCAAGAGCAGCTTTCAGATTGGTATTGTCTTGTTCAAGCTTGGTAACTGAAGCTAACTTCTCGTCAGCAAGCTTGATCTTCTCAGCTAGCTCAAGGTCTTTCTTCTGCTGGGCCTCCCTTACCTTACCTGCAAGTTACAGCAAGATCAGATGCTGAAACAAGCAAGGGGAAAAGCAGTCGTCAGGGTCTCACCAAACATACCTTCGGTCTCCTCCTTTGTCTTTGTCAGCTTCTCCTGAACCAGCTTCAAGCTCAGCTCGACTTGAGTATGTTTTTGTTCCAGCTCTGAGTAGCGAGCCACAAGATCACAGGAGTTCTGTGAAGAACCAATCGACTAAATGTCAAATATAATTCACTTCCGAGTAAAAAAGGGATAAACACACGTTTCTAAGACTACAGCCAAATACAAGCATTCGACCGTAGTCTCGGGGACTACACCCAGTGGGTGCACTCAGCGTGCCCCCACTAATCCTGTTGAAGACAAAGTCGACCAGTCGACCTCAAAAAAAAATGTGTGTGCGAGATGCATTCTCTAAGACTGTGATCAACTGCAAGCAGTCGACCACAGTCTCGGGGACTACACCCAGTGGGTGCACTCAGCGTGCCCCCACCGGTTTGTGAAATCCAGTCGACCAGTCGACTGACAGAAAGATTGACATTATAAAGCCTAAGGCCGACTGCCAGCAGTCGACCTTAGCCTTGGGGACTACACCCAGTGGGTGCACTCAGCGTGCCCCCACCGGTTTGTGAAATCCAGTCGACCAGTCGACTGACAGAAAGATTGACATTATAAAGCCTAAGGCCGACTGCCAGCAGTC
>NW_021256130.1:0-1104 GCF_002162155.2 Triticum dicoccoides | reverse complement strand
GCTTGACTTTTAATATGTTTCAAAGATTCATGATCAGAATGTATAACAAATTCTTTGGGCCATAAATAATGTTGCCATGTTTCTAAAGTCCGAACAAGAGCATATAATTCTTTATCATAAGTAGAATAATTCAGACTAGGCCCACTCAATTTTTCAGAAAAGTATGCAACAGGTTTGCCATCTTGTAATAACACACCTCCTAATCCAATTCCACTAGCATCACATTCAAGCTCAAAAGTCTTATTAAAATCAGGAAGTTGGAGTAAAGGAGCATGTGTCAACTTATCTTTCAATACCGTGAAGGCTTCTTCCTGTGCGGTACCCCAAACAAAAGGCACATCCTTCTTTGTAAGCTCGTTGAGAGGTGCAGCAATGGTGCTGAAATCTCTCACAAAACGCCTATAGAATCCAGTGAGGCCAAGAAAACTCCTCACTTGTGTGACCGTTTTGGGCTGCGGCCAACTCTCGATAGCTTCAATCTTGGCTTTGTCAACTTCAATTCCCTGTGGAGTAACAACATAGCCAAGAAAAGATACTCGGTCGGTGCAAAAGGTGCACTTCCCAAGGTTACCAAACAAACGTGCATCACGTAGAGCAATAAAAACAGCACGTAAATGTTCCAAATGTTCTTCCAAAGATCCGCTATAAATCAGTATATCATCAAAATAGACTACCACAAATCGTCCAATGAAAGCACGTAAAACTTCGTTCATTAGTATCATGAAAGTACTAGGCGCATTAGTTAACCCAAAAGGCATGACTAACCACTCATATAATCCAAACTTAGTTTTAAATGCTGTTTTCCATTCATCTCCCAATTTCATACGAATTTGATGGTATCCACTACGCAAATCAACTTTGGAGAATATTGTAGAGCCACTCAATTCATCAAGCATATCATCTAGCCTAGGAATAGGATGACGATAACGAATAGTAATATTATTAATGCCTCTACAATCAACACACATACGTGATGTACCATCCTTTTTCGGCACTAGAATAATAGGAACAGCACAAGGACTAAGGGATTCGCGTATATAACCTTTGTCGAGAAGCTCTTGTACTTGACGCATAATCTCCTTCGTCTCCTCTGGATTGGTATGG
>NW_021256129.1:0-391 GCF_002162155.2 Triticum dicoccoides | reverse complement strand
GAGAGGTCTCAAAATCCTTAAAGATTTTTTCTGCTTTAGGCGAGGAATCGGCCTCGTCCGATTTAGGCGTATATAGCACCCCGGTTCGGCCTTCCGAATTCTAGGAGCTTTGCCAAAATTTAAAATTATAGACTTCTATGGCTAAGTGAAGGTTATAAAGCCGCATAATCCGATTGCCTTGTTCGCTGCGCTAGACACCTCCTTTAGGGACCAAACATTTGGATAAAGAGTGTCTGGGTTTTCCACGAACACCCCAGTACTAGTTACGTGGGGGCGGATGCCGACGACTGGCCTACTTTCAGAATTTTATAAACAGCCGCACAGAAGGTAATATTTTAAATCAAAAAGCGCTCTATAGCACAAGTAACTGCGCCCTTATATTACAAACATG
>NW_021256128.1:0-796 GCF_002162155.2 Triticum dicoccoides | reverse complement strand
GATGTGATGAAGAAGAGAGCAGCGGCTGAGGTGAATCTCGAACAAGTGGCGCCAATGGTAATAGTTGTGGCTATGGAGATCCAAGACGATGGGTATGAATGGTGTCTGTGATGGTGTCGCTGAAGGAAAGAGGGGGAGGGGCGAGGGTGGTTTGGCCGCCGGGAAGAGGAGGTGGGGGCGGAATGGCGGGGAGAGGATTTGTTGGCTGGCCGCCGGGAAGAGGAGGGGTTGGCGGGCCGCCGGAGGAGGGGAGGTTGGTTTGCCCTCCAGGGTTGGTCATGGCGATCGTGGAGGGGAGGAATCGAAACTGGTGTCTAATATCATGTAAGTTTGCTATATTGCTTTCGTTGCCTTACAAGTACAAGAGGAGGCGGGTACATATAGGTTGCTGGCGCAACAGGACTAGAGTCGTGGAGATGATCGTGTGCTTGATCGTGGGCCGATGGGAGGAGACCGAGTCCATCGGTCTAACATGCTGGGTCTGCATTCATGCCGGGTTCTCAATCGTCGGATCTTCAATTACTGCGTCGGGGTGTTCGTTCTGCCATGCATCGACTGGTTTGTTTATTTTTTTTTCTTTTTCTAGTGTTCTACTGCTGCATGGTTCAGGTGTTTCGCTTCTGCAGGCTGTGTTCCTTCGACTGGTGGCTCTTCTGGCGGTGGTTCTATGCGGCGTAGAGAAGAGATTCGGCTTGGGAAACGTCCTGTTGATCATACTATTGGTTAGTACGTTTATTTTGTGGTTGCTTCGTTACTTACTGGTTACTGTTGGGATTGAACCTCATGAAAATGGTGC
>NW_021256127.1:0-2071 GCF_002162155.2 Triticum dicoccoides | reverse complement strand
TCATTCTTCAACACTTGCAATTTTGGACGATTTTGTCCTGTTTCATGGGCTATTACACATCGATTTGCGGTTTCGGAGCGATTTTCATGGTTACTGAACCCCAATGTGCGCTTACGTCCAGGTTATTAACACTCGCAGTTTTCGCCGATTCTGGCCCGATTCGTGGATTATTACTCACCGTTATGGGGTCTCGAAGCGATTTACTTGGCTGATGTACCCCAAGGTGCGCTTACGTGCATGACATTAACACACACCGTTTTGGCCGATTCTGGCCCGTTTCATGGACTATTACTCACCGTTATGGGGTCCCGGAGCAATTTTCTTGGTTGATGAACCCCAAGGTGCGCTTACGTGCATGACATTAACACTCGCCGTTTTGGCCTATTCTGGCCTGTTTTGTGGACTACTAGTCACCGTTTTCGGGTCCCGGGCGATTTTTATAGTTGCTGAACCCCCTAGGTGCGCTCACGTATCATTCATCAACACTCACCGTTTTGGCCGATTCTGACCTATTTCATGGACTATTACTCCTCGTTTTGGGGTAAGGAGGAATTTCCACGGTTACTGAACCCCGAGGTGCGCTTACGTGTACGTCATTAACACTCGCTATTTTGGCTGATTGTAGCCTGTTTCGTGGACTATTACTCACCATTTTGGGATCTTGGAGCAATTTTTATGGTTGCTGAAGCCCAAGGTGTGCTTACGTGTCGTTCTTGAACACTTGCAATTTTGGACGATTTTGTCCTGTTTCATGGGCTATTACACATCGATTTGGGGTTTCGGAGCGATTTTCATGGTTACTGAACCCCAATGTGCGCTTACGTGCAGGTTATTAACACTCGCAGTTTTGGCCGATTCTGGCCCGATTCGTGGATTATTACTCACCGTTATGGGGTCCCGAAGCGATTTACTTGGCTGATGTACCCCAAGGTGCGCTTACGTGCATGACATTAACACACACCGTTTTGGCCGATTCTGGCCCGTTTCATGGACTATTACTCACCGTTATGGGGTCCCGGAGCAATTTTCTTGGTTGATGAACCCCAAGGTGCGCTTACGTGCATGACATTAACACTCGCCGTTTTGGCCTATTCTGGCCTGTTTTGTGGACTACTAGTCACCGTTTTCGGGTCCCGGGCGATTTTTATAGTTGCTGAACCCCTAGGTGCGCTCACGTATCATTCATCAACACTCACCGTTTTGGCCGATTCTGACCTATTTCATGGACTATTACTCATCGTTTTGGGGTAAGGACGAATTTCCACGGTTACTGAACCCCGAGGTGCGCTTACGTGTACGTCATTAACACTCGCTATTTTGGCTGATTGTAGCCTGTTTCGTGGACTATTACTCACCATTTTGGGATCTCAGAGCAATTTTTATGGTTGCTGAAGCCCAAGGTGTGCTTACGTGTCATTCTTCAACACTTGCAATTTTGGACGATTTTGTCCTGTTTCATGGGCTATTACACATCGATTTGCGGTTTCGGAGCGATTTTCATGGTTACTGAACCCCAATGTGCGCTTACGTCCAGGTTATTAACACTCGCAGTTTTCGCCGATTCTGGCCCGATTCGTGGATTATTACTCACCGTTATGGGGTCTCGAAGCGATTTACTTGGCTGATGTACCCCAAGGTGCGCTTACGTGCATGACATTAACACACACCGTTTTGGCCGATTCTGGCCCGTTTCATGGACTATTACTCACCGTTATGGGGTCCCGGAGCAATTTTCTTGGTTGATGAACCCCAAGGTGCGCTTACGTGCATGACATTAACACTCGCCGTTTTGGCCTATTCTGGCCTGTTTTGTGGACTACTAGTCACCGTTTTCGGGTCCCGGGCGATTTTTATAGTTGCTGAACCCCCTAGGTGCGCTCACGTATCATTCATCAACACTCACCGTTTTGGCCGATTCTGACCTATTTCATGGACTATTACTCCTCGTTTTGGGGTAAGGAGGAATTTCCACGGTTACTGAACCCCGAGGTGCGCTTACGTGTACGTCATTAACACTCGCTATTTTGGCTGATTGTAGCCTGTTTCGTGGACTATTACTCACCATTTTGGG
>NW_021256126.1:0-1199 GCF_002162155.2 Triticum dicoccoides | reverse complement strand
TGTATTTCAAAGTTGCTTTTCTGACCTTGTACATAATGTCTTATTGTAGGAGTGCTGTAAAAGAAAACGATTCCTACAATGTATTTTTTGTGTGAGCTATTTTGATTTTGATGTACGCAACATTTTCTTCTGAGTTTTTGCCATTTAGTGATACTCGCATTTTGAATGAGATCTTCTTGTGATAGTGACAGTAGATTGTCTTTTGTTATTGTTCTTCTCATGCTCCCCATCTACATTTTTTGTAAAGAATTATCTGAGAATTTACTGGATCTGTATAAAAAGTTGAGAATTAGGAGGACAGAGGTCTTTCCGGTGTATTTTTAAAGTTCCTGGGTATTTTAATTCCCTTGGTATTTCCAGCATAGATTTTTTGGTGATTTACACTGTATTTATTATGGTAGTATCGCTGTAGTTACTCTGCATTTTTAGTCTGTATTTACACTGTAAGTTCATATGCTTTTTCAGTGTACTTGCTATGTATTTTAGTAGTTTTAAGCACCGTTCTTACACTGTAAATCCAGGGCATTTTCATTGTACTTGTAAGTTCCGCGGCATTTGGTAATTCTATGGTTTTTTTTCCAGTGTAAGTCCATGTGTTTCTACATTGTCCAGGAAGTTACAATGTATATATAGGGGCACTTTACAGTGTAATTCCTGGGTTATTTCGCTGTAAATCCTGATCAACAACATTCTTACAATGTAAATGTTCATTTTTATAGTCTAATTTACACTGTATATTCTAGGCGATTTCCACTGTATTTTTTGTGCAGTTACACTGTAATTCCTAGGTACTTCTCCGTGTAAGCTGACAAGTTTTGGCAAGTTTAAATCTCTTGTAGTTTTCTGTGTCAATTCCTGTGTATGTGGACTATAATTTTCAGGGGGTTTACACTGTAAGTCTTGGACTGTTGCAGTGTAATTGTTAGGCAGTTGCAGTGTATGTTGGCAAGTTCTGCTAGTGTAAATCTTGGACTGTAATTTGTAGGCGTTCTTGGACTCTTTTGCACTGCAATTCTTGGTAAATTTTCAGTGTCATTTACTTTGTCTACGCAGTCTGTAGGCTCTGATTTTTTTTCTTTCTACTCTTTGCAGCCTTGTTTTCGTATTATACCCCGGAAATGAGTTCCTGTCATTTTTCTGAATGTTTCTATGGTATCAGGTGCGCATATTCTTTTGTATTTTTCTGCATGCTTTCACTA
>NW_021256125.1:0-625 GCF_002162155.2 Triticum dicoccoides | reverse complement strand
TTTCCCTGTCCCTCTTTGGGGAGCCCTCACTAGTAGGAAAGGTTTACACATAGAAGTTTACCAGTAGCATGTGTTTTGGTGCCCACGCTACTGATAATTAATAGTAGCGTGTGTTACAAACCACGCTACTGTTACAACTTAGCAGCAACGTTGGTTTCTAGAGGGCACCCTACTGGTAAGTTAGGCACACCACGCCCCCCGGCCAAAAAATAGTAGCAGCGTTGGTACCCTAAGAAGCGCTACTGTTAAGAAAATATCAGCAGCGCGGGGCCAATGAGAAGCGCTACTGCTACTTCTTCTATGTGTAATCTTTTACTAGTAGCGTGTTTTCTGGGCAAGCGCTATATAGCTAGTTTTATGTACCAGTAGATATTTTGGCTGGTATGGTCGCCAGCCAAAATATCTGCCACCTCCCCCCTTCTTCTTCCTCCCCCTTCCTTCCTCTCCCTCCCTCTTGCACTTTCTTGTCCTTCAATGCTTCCCCCTCTTCTTTGCCCCTCCTCCCCCTCCATTAATTCCCTCCCTCCTTTCTCTTCCTTGTTTTTGCCCCTCCTCCCCTTCTCTTCTTTGCCCCTCCACCACCCCCTCCATTAATGCCCTCCCTCCTTCCTCTTCCTTTCTTTCG
>NW_021256124.1:0-411 GCF_002162155.2 Triticum dicoccoides | reverse complement strand
TAATGCACCGCTAGGTGACGGACCTAATGCAGGAGCATATGCAGATGTTATGAACGTTTGGCAAAGCTCGGTATGATGACTACTTGATAGTTAGTGCACCATGCTTTACGGCTTAGCACCGGGACTTCAAAAACATTTTGAATGCCACGGAACATATACGATGTTTTAAGAGTTGAAATTGTTATTTCATACTCATGCCCGTGTCAAGAGGTATGATACCTCTGATATTACTTTGCCTACAAGATGGAGGAGAATAGCTCAACCAATGAGCATGTGCTCAGATTGTCTGGGTACTACAATTGCTTGAATCAAGTGGGAGTTAATCTTCCAGATGAGATAGTAATTGACAAAGTTCTCTAGTCACTATCACCAAGTTACTAGAACTTCGTGGTAACTATAATATGCAAGGAA
>NW_021256123.1:0-415 GCF_002162155.2 Triticum dicoccoides | reverse complement strand
AGCCCAAGGTGGCTGCGCCTCTTCCCCCTCCCCTAGTCCTATTAGGACTAGGAGAAGGTGGCCGGCCCCCCTCTCTCCCTTCCCCTCCGAGGAATCCTAGTTGGACTAGGATTGGGGGGAGGAATCCTACTCCCAGAGGGAGTAGGACTCTCCTGCGCCTCCCTCTATGGCCGGCCAGCCTCCTCCTCTCTACTCCTTTATATACGGAGGCAGGGGCACCTCTAAACACACAAGTTGACACAAGTTGATCCACGTGATCGATTCCTTAGCCGTGTGCGGTGCCCCCTGCCACCATATTCCTCGATAATACTGTAGCGGAGTTTAGGCGAAGCCCTGCTGCTGTAGTTCATCAAGAACGTCACCACACCGTCGTGCTGACGAAACTCTTCCCCGACACTTTGCTGGATCGGAGTCC
>NW_021256122.1:0-1061 GCF_002162155.2 Triticum dicoccoides | reverse complement strand
GTGGAACCGGTCTCACGTAAGTGTACGTGTAAGGTTGGTCCGGGCCGCTTCATCCCACAATACCGTTGAGCAAGAAAAGACTAGTAGAGGCAAGTAAGATGACAAAATCCACGCCCACAACAAAGTTGTGTTCTACTCGTGCAAAGAGAACTACGCATAGACCTAGCTCATGATGCCACTGTTGGGGAACGTTGCAGAAAATTAAAATTTTTCCTACGGTTTCACCAAGATCCATCTATGAGTTCATCTAAGCAACGAGTCTAGGGAGAGAGTTTGCATCTACATACCACTTGTAGATCGCGTGCGGAAGCTTGCAAGGTGATGATGTAGTCGTACTCGACGTGATCCAAATCACCAATGACCAGCGCCGAACGGACGGCACCTCCGCGTTCAACACACGTACGGGACGGGAGACGTCTCCTCCTTCTTGATCCAGCAAGGGGAAGGAGAGGTTGATGAAGATCCAGCAGCACGATGGCGTGGTGGTGGATGCAAGGCGTCACAGCAGCAGGGCTTCGCCGAGACTACGAGGGAGAGACGTAACGGGGGGAGGTGGAGGCGCCAGGGGCTGGTGTGTTCTCCTCCTCTCCCCCCCCACTATATATAGGGGTGCCAAGGGGGGGCGCCGGCCCTAGTAGATGAGATCTACTAGGGGGGCGGCGGCCTAGGGGAGGTTTCCCTCCCCCCCAAGGCACCTAGGGGTGCCTTCCACCACTAGGACTCCTCCTAGGGGGAAACCCTAGGCGCATGGGCCTATAGGGGCTGGTGCCCTTGGCCCATGATGGCCAAGGCGCACCCCCTACAGCCCATGTGGCCCCCCGGGACAGGTGGCCCCACCCGGTGGACCCCCGGGACCCTTCCGGTGGTCCCGGTACAATACCGATAACCCCGAAACTTGTCCCGATGCCCGAAATAGCACTTCCTATATATAATTCTTTACCTCCGGACCATTCCGGAACTCCTCGTGACGTCCGGGATCTCATCCGGGACTCCGAACAACATTCGGGTTTCTGCATATCCATATCTTCATAACCCTAGCGTCACCGAACCTTAAGTGTGTA
>NW_021256121.1:0-4283 GCF_002162155.2 Triticum dicoccoides | reverse complement strand
CGGTAACTTAGCTAGTTACCACAAACACCTCTCTCTTCATTAAATATGTGACACATAAGCAAAGTTGTATTGAAGTGTGTGATGTTACTTCTAAGTTCCTTCCCATTGTGACCAGCCTGACGCAAACTAGAAACTACAGCGAAGAAACGCTCCGTTTCATGTAGTGCATTCATTTAGGTAGATCCCGGACAGCCATGCATATATATTGTATATGGTCCCGAATTAAATTTGCGATCAGAATTTGGGAGTCCTTTGGGTTGATTTTTCAACCGGGCTCCCTCCATTAATTGCTCGGCCTACATTGTTCACGAACCAGAGAAAAAAGAGAGTCGAGCGGCGCCCGGTGGGAGGTTCGCCCGATGCCATGCATGCATGCGCTAGATCGATCGCCATAAAAGCAAACCTACCCAAAATCCTAGGGATGGACATACTAGGGACGTAGAGACACTCCCTCCTGTTAATTCACGCCGGCCGGATCCAGAACCAATGGCGCCAGCGCCACCATCCTCTACCGAGCTGCCCCAGGAGCCACGGTAACCTCGTGTTCGCGATGCAAAGATTTTTTGCTCAAACGGACAGTAGCTCATTCTTAGCGGAAATTTGTGAGACCGGCCAAGATTTGAACGCGTGTGGCGATATTGCATGGTGCATATGGAGTTTTTCCATATGGTGCATAACAGCATGGGTTGTGTGTGGCGGTTCTTGCACTAAGAAAATAATACGTACTCTGATTTAATTTGCAGGTGACCCTAGCGCTACAACCTCTGTTCAAGCGCACAACTACGTTCATCGAGCGGGACGACGATGACCTCGCGGAGCGGGTTCCCGAGTTCGGTTACGAGCACGAATTCGCTGACATCACCTGGTACCCGGGTCTAGGGCGAGCGGTGTACCGCATGGATGACAGGCTGCCCATGAACGCTTCTGGTGAGGGTGTCTTCGACTTCACTGGCTTCCGCCCCACCTCGACCCTGCTGATTGGAGCTAACCGACTGGCTGAGGAGCTGTCGGAGCAGGCGGACGACGGCAATAGTAAGTGCCTGACGTCGAGGGTGATCCGCACAACGCTCTCGGCGGCCGGGTACGGCCTAGCACGGAGGAGAGGCTGGCCGTTCACGGGGTATCCGGTGATAGGGCAGCAAGACCGGATGCAGGCGTCGGGTGGCTGCTTGACAGCGCCAGAGGACGGACTCAGGACGACCTGCCCTTGGGACCCCCGCGTGAGGGGCACCGGCTTCTTCCACCAGACCGCCTTCAGCATGCCCGTGAGCCGCGCCAGGGCATTCATCGAGGAGGTCCGACAGCTGCATGACCTAAATCCGGAGTCTCTCTGCGGCATCGACCTCTACAACGGCATCCTAATGCGCTATGTCAAGTCATCCACCGCGTACCTCGGTAAGTCGGCAGTGCGCGGGGAGTCGGCCGACATGGTGGAGTTCGACATGACTTACTACCGCAGCCGCGACCCAAGGAGGGCGCGCCTCTACGAGGACGTCCTTGAGGAGATCGAGCAGATAGGGATATTCAAGTACGGCGGGCTGCCGCACTGGGGAAAGAATCGCAATATCGCTTTTGTCGGCGCGTCTCGCAAATACCCCAAAATGCACGAGTTCCTGCTTGTCAAGGACGCCTACGACCCGGATGGCCTCTTCTCCAGCGATTGGAGTGACATGATGCTCGGCATTGTTGGTGACACACCGACGAATATCGCACCTGGGTGCGCGCTAGAAGGAATGTGCGTGTGCTCGCAGGACGTGCACTGCGCGCCGGAACAAGGCTACGTCTGCCGGCCCGGCAAGGTCCACATGAATGCCAGAGTCTGCACCAAAGTGTAGTCTATTACTATCTTCATATCGCAAGTAAGTAATGTTTCAAATACAAGATCATTTATGTACATCTTGCCTGGAACTTTGCTATGTTTCAGTCACCTTTGTATGCGCCGTTTGATTTGGACCAAGACCACTGATTGATTCTATAATTGGATGAATGAATGTGACTACACTTTTTTTAGAAGAATGTGACTACATAAATTGCACCGCTAGTCTTTTCTTTTTTGAAGAGTTGCACCCCTAGTCGATTCTAGCGATCCAACATATATAAGAGCATCTCCAACAGCCGCGCAACGCGCCGCGCGCTAAAAGTCGCGATACAGCGCCGGGTTAGCCAGCTTTTGCGCGCAGCGGTGCGCTGGCTCCAGCGGCCGCCGCAAATTAAAGCGCGCCCACGCCGCTCCAGCAGGCGCGCTATATTTCAGTTTTTTCTACTACATATTTGATTTGGTAGATAGTTCTCCTACTACATATTTGGTTTCGTAAATAGTTCTCCTACTACTACTCGTCTGACTCGGACTCTGTCTCAGTGATGTCCTCCTCCGACGTCGGAGCATAGGCGTCAAGGAACCACTCGTCGTCGGAGTTCCAGGAGGACGCATCTCCTAGCGCTTGGTTGTATTTAGCGACCGCCTTTCGCGTTCGCTTGTCCTCGCGATAGTCGGCTCGCTCCTCTCTCCTCTTCGCCCTCCTCTGGGCGAAGAACTGTTCCTCGTTGGTGTCTTCCGGGAAGCGATGACTCCACAGCGCCATGGCTTGCTCGCCCATCTCGGCCAGCCTGAGATGATGCCCGCCTCCGATGCTTGCGATGATCCTCGTCAGTGAGAAACCGCGGGAAAGGCACCAACTCCTGTGCGCGCTTTCGCGTCGCCACGTCGGCGAAGTTCATGTCCTGACGGGACCGCATGAGGCGCCACACCGCAGCGTCGTACGCGCGGGCGCCCTCCTGGGCGGTGTCGAAAGTTCCGAGACAGAGCCGCATGTCGCCGCCCGACCGAATCTCGGCAGAGTAGGTGCCGGCCGGATGCACGCGGACGCCGCGGTAGCCCATACCTCCCGGCGCCGAGGCGGCATCGTGGCGCGGTGGTGGCGTGTCGGCAGCAGAGCGCGGCAGGGGGCGATGGAGAGACGGAGAGAGCGGCGGAGGCGCTGTAATTTATAGGCGCGCCAAATGTAGCGCGCGAGCGGCCGCCTTTTCCTGCGCACGCGCAATCATTTCCCGCGCGCTAGTTTCGCGTCACCGCTGGAGCGCGCGTAAACGTAAACGTCCCACGCGCTATAAAGCCAATTTACCACGCGCGCGCGTTTTTTGGAATGAGCTCCTAAAATGCTAAGATCGAGGGGAGGGGTAGGAGCGAAGCGAGTTTCTTTTTTTAAACGCGTCAAGCAAAAACGCCAAGAAAAGGAGCGTCCTCGCGACAAGTCGAACTCGCAAACACAGAGCATCTACAGCGAAAGATATTAAATCCGGCGCCCTATACGTCAATGGACAGGGCCCGTTCACCACTCATGTTTCGTCCGCCACAGCAACATACCTTAAATTTACACTTTCAAACCCATGCTACTTATGCAGACACAAAATAACCATGCACTACTACATAGATATGAACTACTCTACTAGTACTACTCGCCGTCGGAGATGTAGACGACGTCCGTGCCAGCGGTGCCGGACAGAACGACCCCCTACTCATGGGCCACCTCGTCCTCCTGCCCGTTGGCCGCCTCGTCCGCACCCGCGAAGAATTTGGCACGCTCCGCAGCGCGGAGGAAGCGACGGTTGCTCTTCACCTCGAGCTTCGACCGACTGAACTCGAGGATTGTTTGCTGCTCAGGTGCTCCTCCGATTGGGCGACCTCGTACTTCGCCAGCCCGTCTGCCATGGCGAAACCAACAGTAGGAGGCGCCAGATTTGTCTCACCTATGTACTCCCCCTCTTCCTCCTTCAAGTCCTCCATGACTGCGTTCAGTCGGTCGAAGCTCCTGCTCCTCCTCCTGCTCCTGCTCATCCTCCGAGTCCTCCAGCTTCACGCCTAACCTAGATCTCCTCCAGCACCTCAAACTGCCGCGCCAGGGTGAGCATGGCATATGTGGTGATCCACTGCCAAGCCATGACTACTGACGAAGGGCGAGCAGATTAGAAAGTGGCATAGTAGAGGGAAGGTACAGGGGAAATGGGATGGGCTAGGGGTGGGGTGCCGTCGTCCTTCTTAAATAGTCGGCTTTGGCAACTCGGACAACACCGGAGCGGCGTTCTCATTGAACTGCTAGGTTTCAACGGGTGCCCGCACGTCAATCCGACTTGGCGGATGCGTCCGGGCCTCCTCATATCCGCCCTAAATTTTGGCAGGATATAAGGTGTGTCGATCAGCCCGGGCGTATAGGTCCGGTTTGAGGAACCCGGTTGAGTAAATTTTTTGTGACCGGCAAGTGACCGGACCGTCCACCCTGGCATAT
>NW_021256120.1:0-395 GCF_002162155.2 Triticum dicoccoides | reverse complement strand
CTCTGGACTTGATTCACCTTCTGTTTTGAGTAAGCTTGCGACACCTAAACCTGCTTCTGCTATTGATTCTGATATGTTGCATATTATTGATGATGCCACTTCTGTTGTGCATGATCCTTATGATGAAACTACTTCTATGCTTGATACATCTGTGCCACTTGGTGAATTTCTTAATGAACAACTTGCTAGGGCTAGAGAGAATGAAATTATTGAAACTGATAATACTGATGAAAGTGATTATGAAGGCTCTTCTAATAAATATGAATTACCTGTTGTGCCTGAGGGCTATGTTATGGATTAAGAAACTAAAAGAGACTTCCTTGCTTGCAATGATAGAAGTGATCTTAAGAAATTAGTAGCTAAGCTTAAACAAAAAACTCTGAATGCTACTTCAC
>NW_021256119.1:0-2632 GCF_002162155.2 Triticum dicoccoides | reverse complement strand
TAGTCCTTTCGATAAGTAAGAGTGTCGAACCCAACGAGGAGCAGAAGGAAATGATAAGCGGTTTTCGGTAAGGTTTTGTCTGCAAGCACTGAAATAATAGGTAATAGATAGTTTTGTGATAAGATAAATAGCAACGAGTCACAAGTAAATAAAGTAAATAAAGTGCAGCAAGGTGGCCCAATCCTTTATGTAGCAAAGTATAAGCCTGGACAATTTCTAATAATGAGAAAGGAGCTCCCGAGGACACATGGGAATTATCGTCAAACTAGTTTTCATCATGTTCATATGATTCGCGTTAGGTACTTTGATAATTTGATATGTGGGTGGACCGGTACTTGGGTACTACCCCTACTTGGACAAGCATCCCACATATGATTAACCCCTATTGCAAGCATCCGCAACTAACCACAGCATTAAACATATGGATCCATATCAGCCCCTAACGAGGCAACACATAAACTAGGATTTAAGCTTCCGTCACTCTAGCAACCCATCATCTACTTATTACTTCCCCATGCCTTCCTCTAGGCCCAAATAATGGTGAAGTGTCATGTAGTCGACGTTCACATAACACCACTAGAGGAAAAGACAACATACATCTCATCAAAATATCAAACGAATACCAAATTCACACGACTACTAATAGCAATACTTCACCCATGTCCTTGGGAACAAATGTAACTACTCACAAAGCATATTCATGTTCATAATCAGAGGAGTAATAATATGCATAAAGGATCTGAACATATGACCCTCCACCAAGTAAACCAATTAGCATCAACTACAAGGAGTAATCAACACTACTAGCAACCCACAGGTACCAATTTGTGGTTTTGATACAAGATTGGATACAAGAGATGAACTAGGGTTTTGAGAGGAGATGGTGCTGGTGAAGATGTTGATGGAGATTGACCCCCTCCTGATGAGAGGGTCGTTGGTGATGATGTTGGTGATGATTTCCCCCTCCCGGAGGGAAGTGTCCCCGGCAGAACAGCTCTGCCGGAGCCCTAGATTGATTCCGCCAAGATTCCGCCTCGTGGCGCCGGAGTTTCGTCCCGTAAGCTTGCCCATGATTTTTTCCAGGGTAAAAGCTCTTATATAGCAGAAGATGGACACCGAAGGCCCACCAGGGGGCCAGGAGATAGGGGGCGCGCCCTATAGGGGGGCGCCCTCCTCTCTCCTGGACAGGGTGTGGGCCCCTTGGTGTATTTCTTTTGCTCAAAAATTCTTATTAAATCCAAAAAGATATTTTGTGGAGTTTCAGGACTTTTGGAGTTGTGCAGGATAGGTTTCCAACGTGTGCTCCTTTTCCAGCCAGAATTCCAGCTGCCGGCATTCCCCCTCTTCATGGTAAACCTTGTAAAATAAGAGAGAATAGCCAGAAGTATTGAGATATAATGTGTAATAACAGCCCATAATGCAATAAATATTGATATAAAAGCATGATGCAAAATGGACGTATCACTCACTGCTTGTATGGCTCATGCTGCCGAGGATCCTACTGCTGAGCCTCGCCACTTTCAGGCTGCACTGAGCATTCCTCACTGGTGTGCTGCGATGGAACAGGAGTTTCAGGCGTTGCTGAAAAATGACACTTGGCAGCTTGTTCCTCCAGTATCTGGGATCAACCTCATTGATTCTAAATGGGTGTTTAAAGTCAAGAGACATGCTGATGGCTCCATTGAACGCTACAAAGCGAGGTTAGTTGCGTAGGGTTTCAAACAAATGTATGGTCTTGATTATGAAGACACATTCAGTCTAGTTATCAAGCCCACTACTATTTGTTTGCTGCTGTCCCTTGCTGTTACTCGAGGATGGTTCCTTCGTCAACTTGATGTGCAGAATGCTTTCTTGCATGGAGTTCTGGAGGAGGTGGTTTATATGCGACAGCCGCCAGGGTTTGTGGATCCTGCACGTCCTCACCATCTATGTCATCTTGTTAAGGCGCTCTATGGGCTCAAACTGGCTCCTCGTGCATGGCCTGCACGTCTTGGCTCTGTTCTGCGGGCGCTACGGTTTATTCCCTCCACTGCTCACACATCGCTGTTTCTTCTTCTGCAACCTGAGGTTACGATGTATTTGCTGGTCTATGTTGACGATATCATACTCATCAGTTCCTTAGATGCTGCAGATCGTCTTGTGGCTGCTTTGAGTGGTGATTTTGCTGTCAAGGATCTAGGTGATCTGCACTTCTTCCTTGGACTGGAGGTTTCACGGTCTTCTGCTGGGTTAACTCTTACTCAGAAGAAGTATTCTCTAGACCTGTTGCTCGTGCTGGTATGCTGAAGTGTAAACCTTCCAGTACTCCGACGTCTGCCACTGATCGGTTGTCTACTCTTTATGGAGACCCTCTTTCACCTGATGATGCTACTGAGTACCGCAGTCTTGTTGGAGGTCTGTAGTATCTTACTATCACCGGACCATATGTCTCTTATGCAGTCAATCGTGTCTATCAATTTCTCCATGCACCCAGGATATCTCATTGGTCAGTTGTGAAGCGTATCCTGCGTTATGTCTATCTCACCGCTTCTTATGGTTTGCTCCTCCAACCTGCGCCATCTTATGAGATCTCAGCCTTTTCGGATGCAGACTGGGCTGGTAGTCCTGATGACCGGCAATCCACCGGGGGGGG
>NW_021256118.1:0-844 GCF_002162155.2 Triticum dicoccoides | reverse complement strand
GATTCGTGCCAACCCAACAGACACTTTCGGAGACACCTGTAATGTACCTTTATAGTCACCCAGTTACGTTGTGACGTTTGGCACACCCAAGGCACTCCTACGGTATCCGGGAGTTGCACAATCTCATGGTCTAAGGAAATGATACTTGACATTCAGAAAAGCTACAGCAAACGAACTACACGATCTTTGTGCTATGCTTAGGTTTGGGTCTTGTCCATCACATCATTCTCCTAATGATGTCATCCCATTATCAATGACATCCCCATGTCCATAGCCAGGAAACCATGACTATCTGTTGATCAACGAGCTAGTCAACTAGAGGCTCACTAGGGACACATTGTGGTCTATGTATTCACACATGTATTACGATTTCCGGATAATATAATTATAGCATGAATAATAGACAATTATCATGAACAAGGAAATATAATAATCATTTTATTATTGCCTCTAGGGCATATTTCCAACAGTCTCCCACTTGCACTAGAGTCAATCATCTAGTTACATTGTAATGAATCGAACACCAATGGAATTCTGGTGTTGATCATGTTTTGCTCTAGGGAGAGGTTTAGTCAACGGATCTGCTACATTCAGGTCCGTATGTACTTTACAAATCTCTATGTCTCCATTTTGAACACTTCCACGAATGGAGTTGAAGCGACGCTTGATATGCCTGGTCTTCCTGTGAAACCTGGGCTCCTTGGCAAGGGAAATAGCTCCAGTGTTGTCACAGAAGAGAGTCATCGGGCCCGACGCATTGGGTATGACTCCTGGGTCGGTAATGAACTCCTTCACCCAGACTGCTTCGTGTGCTGCCTCCGAGGCTGCCATGTACTCCGCTTCA
>NW_021256117.1:0-1357 GCF_002162155.2 Triticum dicoccoides | reverse complement strand
GTGGATATTCAAAGAGTTCATACTAACAACATTGCAATCATGCTCATCATTCAAAGATTTAGTGACAAACATTTTATAGATTTCTTCTTCTAGCACTTGAGCACAATTTTCCTTACTATCATTCTCACGAAAGATATTAAAAAGATGAAGCGTATGAGACAAACTTAATTCCATTTTTTATAATTTTCTTTTATAGACTAAACTAGTGATAAAACAAGAGACAAAAAGATTCGATTGCAAGATCTAAAGATATACCTTCGAGCACTCACCTTCCCGGCAACGGCGCCAGAAAAGAGCTTGATGTCTACTACACAACCTTCTTCTTGTAGACGTTGTTGGGCCTCCAAGTGCAGAGGTTTGTAGGACAGTTGCAAATTTCCCTCAAGTGGATGACCTAAGGTTTATCAATCCGTGGGAGGCGTAGGATGAAGATGGTCTCTCTCAAACAACCCTGCAACCAAATAACAAAGAGTCTCTTGTGTCCCCAACACACCCAATACAATGGTAAATTGTATAGGTGCACTAGTTCAGCGAAGAGATGGTAATACAAGTGCAATATGGATGGTAGATAAAGGTATTTGTAATCTAAAATTATAAAAACAGCAAGGTAACAAGTGGTAAAAGTGAGCGTAAACGGTATTGCAATGGTAGGAAACAAGGCCTAAGGTTCATAATTTCACTAGTGCAAGTTCTCTCAACAATAATAACGTAATTGGATCATATAAATATCCCTCAACATGCAACAAAGAGTCACTCCAAAGCAACTAATCGTGGAGAACAAACGAAGAGATTATGGTAGGGTACGAAACCACCTCAAAGTTATCATTTTTGATCTATCTATTCAAGAGTCCATAGTAAAATAACATAGAGCTATTCTTTCCGTTCGATCTATCATAGAGTTCATACTAGAATAACACCTTAAGACACAAATCAACCAAAACCCTAATGTCACCTAGATACTCCATTATCACCTCAAGTATCCGTGGGCATGATTATACGATATGCATCACACAATCTCAGATTCATCTATTCAACCAACACAAAGTACTTCAAAGAGTGCCCCAAAGTTTCTACCAGAGAGTCAAGACGAAAACGTGTGCCAACCCCTATGCATAGATTCCCAAGGTCACGGAACCCGCAAGTTGATCACCAAAACATACATCAAGTGAATCACGTGAATATCCCATTGTCACCACAGATAAGCACGGCAAGACATACATCAAGTGTTCTCAAATCCTTAAAGACTCAATCCGATAAGATAACTTCAAAGGGAAAACTCAATCCATTACAAGAGAGTAGAGGTGGAGAAACATCATAAGATCCAACTATAATAGCAAAGCTCGCGATACATCAAGAT
>NW_021256116.1:0-784 GCF_002162155.2 Triticum dicoccoides | reverse complement strand
ATCTTGATGTATCGCGAGCTTTGCTATTATAGTTGGATCTTATGATGTTTCTCCACCTCTACTCTCTTGTAATGGATTGAGTTTTCCCTTTGAAGTTATCTTATCGGATTGAGTCTTTAAGGATTTGAGAACACTTGATGTATGTCTTGCCGTGCTTATCTGTGGTGACAATGGGATATTCACGTGATTCACTTGATGTATGTTTTGGTGATCAACTTGCGGGTTCCGTGACCTTGGGAATCTATGCATAGGGGTTGGCACACGTTTTCGTCTTGACTCTCTGGTAGAAACTTTGGGGCACTCTTTGAAGTACTTTGTGTTGGTTGAATAGATGAATCTGAGATTGTGTGATGCATATCGTATAATCATGCCCACGGATACTTGAGGTGATAATGGAGTATCTAGGTGACATTAGGGTTTTGGTTGATTTGTGTCTTAAGGTGTTATTCTAGTATGAACTCTATGATAGATCGAACGGAAAGAATAGCTCTATGTTATTTTACTATGGACTCTTGAATAGATAGATCAAAAATGATAACTTTGAGGTGGTTTCGTACCCTACCATAATCTCTTCGTTTGTTCTCCACGATTAGTTGCTTTGGAGTGACTCTTTGTTGCATGTTGAGGGATATTTATATGATCCAATTACGTTATTATTGTTGAGAGAACTTGCACTAGTGAAATTATGAACCTTAGGCCTTGTTTCCTACCATTGCAATACCGTTTACGCTCACTTTTACCACTTGTTACCTTGCTGTTTTTATAATTTTAGATTACAAATACC
>NW_021256115.1:0-582 GCF_002162155.2 Triticum dicoccoides | reverse complement strand
GTCGCAGAAATGAATGTATCTAGAATTAAAATACATCTAGATACATCCATACGTGTAACAAGTAATTTGGAACGGAGGGAGTACATTAATTGGTCTGAGATCCCTCCACCTAAATGTGGGCCATCAGTCTCCCATCTAGTGGTCCAGATTTGTTTTTTCTATTTTTCTACCCCAAGTGAGATTTTATAATATTTTTTTTGAGAAAAGAGATTTTATAATATATACATAATATGTTTTCACACATCCAATGATTGACACCTAATATATGATAAAGTAAAACGTGGCAGACATAAAAATGCAAACAATTAATGTAGAAGTATTGGTCAAGGCAGGCATGATGACATCTTCACAGCAGTTATTTGAAGATTTCAGATACGTGTGGTTCATCACAGGTTTTTTTTAGCTTATGATGATCCATTGTCGAATCAAAGCTGAGCATGCATTGAATCCCCAAATTTGCCCAACTATCGATCGATCCATTAAACCCTAAACGCTTATCGAGCTCCACCATTAAATACCTAAATGCTTATCGAGCTCCACCATTAAATCCCCAAAATGCTGTGTTAAAAAAATCCCCAAAAT
>NW_021256114.1:0-442 GCF_002162155.2 Triticum dicoccoides | reverse complement strand
AGGTAGTTCTGGGGGCGCCCCAAGGCGACCACCCAGACATCAGGCGCATGGGGGGCAAGGCTCCCATGGGACCTAATGATAGGGCCAGCAAGTCCGGCCTCCTGCCGGATACTGCGTCGGAACCTCCTGTGGTTCCGGACTCTGTTGGGCGACCCCTCACTAAGGGGGGTGAGCTGTCTGTGCCGATGGCCTCTGTCCATCTAGAGGCACTGGAAAACTTACTGGAAGCGCTTCGCGGCGCTTCCATTGACGAAGAGGACCGCACTGTCATGAGTGCGGTGGTAGAGAAGGTTCAGTCCGCTAAAAGCGGACTGACTGAAGCCTGTGCCAGCCTCCTAACAGGCTTTAAGGTAATTAATCAATTTATAAGAAAATGTTATAGCATAAATAGTAGCCCCTGATGCTCTGGTTGGCGTTCAGAAAGAAAGGCCAAACAGAGGAT
>NW_021256113.1:0-405 GCF_002162155.2 Triticum dicoccoides | reverse complement strand
AGAGCCATACATAACATACACAAAGGTACGGGTCTCACGACCCAGCATTCAAGTCATACAGTCATACAAACCAGCAGCGGAAGTAACTTGTCTGAGTACAGACAACTAGTAAAATAAAAGAGGCTTGGAAAGCCTAGCTATGCTACGTGGTCCTTCACAAGCTCAGGATCACCACCTGGGCCTTTAGCCTACTCATTGATGTCAACGTCTACGTAGAACCCATCAGAAGGGGTTGCAGCGTCTTCTGTAAAAATGTAAATTATAGCAACATGAGTACAAAGGTACTCAGCAAGACTTACATCAGATTCTACATACATGCATACTATCAAGAAGGGTTGGTGGAGTTGTTGCAGCAAGCCAGCTTTGACCCTTGGCTAGGCTAACCTACGAGACTCCAATTTGAAA
>NW_021256112.1:0-2011 GCF_002162155.2 Triticum dicoccoides | reverse complement strand
AGCTGTTAATATTTTTAAACAATTATTTATGGTGCAATCTTAATCCATAGCGCATGATTCGTCTTTATTTCGTACTTGTGTAGAACCGGATTAGAAATCAACACCTCAGCAAAATCTATTCGGAGACGAAAAAACCATCTATAACCACACATAGATGCCTCAGCAGAACTTCCAGGTGAAAAAAGAAAGCACATTTCTCATCTTATCTTATATTGAGAGAGACGCCTTACAGTTGACAACATTCAAACGTGTTGTGATTGAGTGGGCATGGAGGCCACTGCCGAAGAGGGTGGAAAGAGGATAAACGGCAACACAGATGGGATGCACATAGAACTGTTGGGTCTTCAATCATGTTTATTGTGTTAGGGACGTGTGGTATTTTTTTGGCTATGAAAACATGATGAATTAGACATGATAAACAGATCTTGAATTGAATGACTTGCCCAACACACATCCCATGCTCACAATTTATTTATTTTTCCTAAAAAGAGCTAACGAAGACGAGATGTGTATATAGGAGCCCTACATATACTCCATTGTCTTAAGATGTCAAAGTGTGTGTGGTATGATTATAGATTTGTTTCCCTCTATCCAGCTACAGTATATCTAAAATATTGGAGGAAAACAAATACATACATCCTACCCTGCCCAATCCCTTTCCCCCTCTTGCTCTTCAGTGCTACAAATCCACCCACCTTGCTACTCCAATCGTCGAGTTGGAGCTCGTATCTATGCCACCAGACTACATGGCGATGGCGCCACACCCCAAAGTGCTTCCAGTCTATCATAAACTAAACATGCAAGCAGGATGATCACATGATTAAAAAGATATGATAAACATTTCTTGATTGGCTTGCTCAACATGTATCCCATGCTTGCTTATGTTATTACATCGTAGTCAAGCGAACGGAAGTAGCACATCATGCATATTAAGTTCTCTACTACTTGGAATAAATTGGTTACTTTGGATAATTCAGGCCAGGACTACGTTATTTGCAAATGTGATTGCTGCTCAACTACTCACTCATTCAGAAACTTCTCGCCGTCTTTTAATACGAGCTCCCTCTCTAAGTAAACACAATATTTCCCTCTACCCTATTTTGTCAAGGGTTCATAAACTAAATACACACATAGGATAGTCATACGATTCCGTAGTCCAATCACGTGTGATTGAAAAGATTATAAACAGTTCTTGAATAACTTATTACTCAACACATATCCCGTGCTGCTCACTCTCGACCGGCTAAACACAAGGAAGAACTGCGCAAGAAAACTATCGTCATTGATTAGCCTTGCCCACGTTGTAACGTTGTTGTGGCTGCGCTCTGGCAGTCCATCGGACTGAACCCCTCATGGCCTTTGATCGATGCCATCTGGTCTACTCCGCCACCACTTGGTCTCCCCAAGTCAGCAGTGAACTTCGTCATCTTCCTTGTCTGTTGGAAAATATGTGACACGAGAAACACAAAAGTATTTCAAAACATGAACCCTGACACACATTCTGTAAGAAAGAATATCCGTGACTATCTAGCCCTCTTGCTACATAGACTAAAACTTGGTCCTGAAAGGGATCACGTCGGCCTGTGGCGTGTTACACATCACCCCCCTATCTCTGTGTAACCGGCCTCGCCGTGCCAACGATAATTTGAAATGCAATTCAGGTGGGGAGCATCCCCACACCCCAGTGAAAGTAAAAAAAAAACATATCCCGTGGTCACAACATCTTGAGATTGATAAAGTCATCATAGACGCCTTCATAATCGACGAGAACGCCATCTCCCACTGAGCGGACATCGTCGAAAAGCCCAAAATTAATCCAGAAAGATGCGAACACCGGTGCCAAATCTTAGTACTTGGACCCTGGTGGGTTGGTTCCACCATAAGGAACCTAATCATCTGAGCTACGCTCAGTTTGGCCTTGCCAACTTGGTTAATACCTACCACATGCTTACGAGGATGTTAAAAAAAATCAAATGCAATTAGCAGTAGAATGACAATTAGAATCGCGGCT
>NW_021256111.1:0-2042 GCF_002162155.2 Triticum dicoccoides | reverse complement strand
AGTTTTTGCCGTAACCATCTCAACTTTGTTGCACATGCTATGTGGGTGAAATGATGATACCATGCCAACTTTCAACCTTTTCGGAGTTCATTTGAAATGCTTTTCAATTTCAGGGTCTTATAGCTAAAAAAAGCAAAAGGAATCAACTAAAAAGTTTTTGTAAACCTCTAGTATTTTTAAACTAAAATTATATAAAATTTATGCAACTTAAATTCAGAAAGTATTTTTTGTTCAACACATTAATAGCAAAAAGAATTTAATAGCAAAAAAATAACAAAATTTGTTTTTGATTAAAACAGATATTAAAATAACCTAAAATTACCAAATAGAGTATAATGATAAAACACTGTAATATTAAGTAGCAGGAAAAGAATCACTCAAAAATCTAACTTCATAGTAAAGTTATTCATAAACTAGTGATTCACATACATTTTAAAACTATAAGTATTTAGTACAAATAAAAAAATAAAAAGCAAAAAATCAAACAAAAGAAGAAAACAAAAAAAATCAAATTTTAAAACTAATGGCACTAACAGAAAGTTTATAATTTTTGTGACCTAAAAGCAAAAGGAAATCACTAAAAAACTATAAGTATTTAGTACAAATAAAAAAAGCAAAAAAGAAAACAAAAGAAGAAAACAAAAAAAATCAAATTTTAAAACTAATGGCACTAACAGAAAGTTTATAATTTTTGTGACCTAAAAGCAAAAAGAAATCACTAAAAAACTATAAGTATTTAGTACAAATAAAAAAATAAAAAGCAAAAAAGAAAACAAAAGAAAACAAAAAAATGCCACCTACTAGGCCTCCACGGCCTGAATACGACTAGAAACCCTTACATGGGCCAGGATTCAGGCCCGCAGAAGGCCCAGCAGGCCCAACAGGCATAGCAGTGCACAGATTAGGCCCGTAAGCCTGCAATAGAGAGGAGCTCGAGAGGGATGTGGCAGCGAGGCTTATAAACCACTCCGAGCCCCTCTCAACTAGCGAGGTGGGACTAAACTTACGACCGCACCGCGCCAGCACAGGGCGTTTGGTCCCGGTTGGTAGCACCAGCCGGGACTAAAGGGGTACATTGGTACCGGTTCGTACCACCAACCGGGACGAATGCCCCCCTTTAGTCCCGGTTGGTGCGACCAACCGGGACCAAACGCCTCTGCTTCCCGCCCTTTGGGCTGTCGAAAAGAGGCCTTTGGTCCCGGTTGGTAGCACCAACCGGGACCATAGGTGCACATTCGTCCCGGTTCGTGCGACGAATCGGGACCATAGGTCCTCCTGAAGGAAATATGCCCTAGAGGCAATAATAAAGTTATTATTTATTTCATTATATCATGATAAATGTTTATTATTCATGCTAGAATTGTATTAACCGGAAACATAATACATGTGTGAATACATAGACAAACAGAGTGTCACTAGTATGCCTCTACTAGACTAGCTCGTTCATCAAAGATGGTTATGTTTCCTGACCATGGACAAAGAGTTGTTATTTGATTAACGGGATCACATCATTAGGTGAATGATCTGATTGACATGACCCATTCCATTAGCTTAGCACCCGATCGTTTAGTATGTTGCTATTGCTTTCTTCATGACTTATACATGTTCCTATGACTATGAGATTACGCAACTCCCGTTTACCGGAGGAACACTTTGTGTGCTACCAAACGTCACACCGTAACTGGGTGATTATAAAGGTGCTCTACAGGTGTCTCCAAAGGTACATGTTGGGTTTTCGAGATTAGGATTTGTCACTCCGATTGTCGGAGAGGTATCTCTGGGCCCTCTCGGTAATACACATCACATAAGCCTTGCAAGCATTGCAACTAATGAGTTAGTTGTGAGATGATGTATTACGGAACGAGTAAAGAGACTTGCCGGTAACGAGATTGAACTAGGTATTAAGATACCGATGATCGAATCTCGGGCAAGTAACATACAGATGACAAAGGGAACAACGTATGTTGTTATGCGGTCTGACCGATAAAGATCTTCGTAGAATATGTAGGAGCCAATATGAGCATCCAGGTTCCGCTATTTTT
>NW_021256110.1:0-524 GCF_002162155.2 Triticum dicoccoides | reverse complement strand
TCCTTGCATGATGTCTTTGCCGCCGCCGGGCAACCCATCCCCAGCAGCATGAGAACCACCAGCACGGCCAACACAGCTGCACTGCTACTCGGTGAAGGCGCCATTGGTCAGTTGCAAGCTAGGGGCAGCTTAGCTAGGTAGTATATAGCAGAGAGCAAGACAAGAGACGATCTCAAGTGGTGTCTATGAGCCTACATAGACCTTTTATAGTGAAAGAAGAAATAATAGCAGAGAGCAAGACAAGAGACGACCTCAAGTGGTGTCTATGACCTCAGGTGGTGGCACTTCAAAAGTGAAAAAAATAATAAATGTTTAAGAAGAGTCGAGGATAGTGAAAGCAGAAATATGCCCATTCATGTAGTACCATAATTTTTTTCAAAATAATTCAACCTCTACTACATTTATTGAGGCAATATTAATTCGAATTAGCGAGAAAAATCCAGATGAAATAAATATAAAATAGTGATACTACTTGACTTAGTAAGGCAAGACCAGTCAAGGAATAAGGCTTTTAAATTTAGAGC
>NW_021256109.1:0-2016 GCF_002162155.2 Triticum dicoccoides | reverse complement strand
TTTTTTGGCTAGAAACATTGACAAAAGTTTTAAGTGCTTGCAAAAATTCGTCGTGAAATCACATTTCTAGAAGGCGTGGCAAAAATAACAAAATCGGTACTCTGAAAATGCTACTTTTAAAAGCATTTTGGAGGCTGAATTTGTTTTTTTTTGCCACGCCTTACAGGAATGTGATTTCATGATGAATTTTTGCAAGCACTTAGAACTTTTGTCAATGTTTCTCTGAGATTTTTTTTGGAATTTTTTGAATTTTTTTCGATTTTACTGTTCACCAAGCTCAAATGAGCTCGGGAGCAGAAAGACACTTTCGCAGATTTTGCGTGTGTCTCCCTTGGTTTCCTTCCACCGCATCCATCACCGACCCTCTGCTTTCTCTGCTCTGCCCTGTCCCGTCTCATCAGGGGCATCTTCACTCGTACTGCTCCTGCTCTGCTTTTGTCCTCTATGTATCTATTGAGCTCACACAAGGAGGGAAGGGAACTCCATCTATCTGAAGCTGCTCTGCTGTGTCGACTTTCGACCATGGCTGCACGAGCGCTGACCGCTGCCGGCCGCCGGGTGGCCGGCCAGAGCCAGACGAGGCCGACGCGTCTTCTTGCTTCCTGCAGGTAACCAGCTCTGCTCTGCGACTCTGCTTTGCCCCCTTCTGTTTTTGCCGCCTATAACTACCGCTCAATCATGGCAGCATCGATGCTTTGTGTTTCAGGAGCGGGAGGAGGACATGGAGGATGTGGAGAGGCCCGCCATGGACCTCACCGATGTCAACTGCAGCAGCAACAACTAGGTGGTGCAAGTAGCTGCGTCGATCAGAGTTCAGAGGCCTGTGGTTTCAGTAAGCTAGCTAGTGTCACTGCCAGGCTTCGTGGTAGAATTAACAGTTAGAATAAATCCCATGGATGCATCTCTCGAAGTCTGTACTAATAGAAAAATGCTCTCAGTTCACTTGCCTCCGTACTGATCAAGCCTCTTAGAGCAACTCCAACGGGCCGACCCAAACGGACGATGCATTTGTCCAACTTTTGTTCGTTTGGGTCGGCCGCCCGTTCGGCATTTGTCCAGTTTTGCATTTGGTTCAGCAGTGCGCCCAATGCGCTGACCCATTTCATGTCCGCATTCAATTTTTCAAAAAAAAGCCCACGGCTAGGGATGGCAATTTTATACATGGACATGGATATCCAACCCGAGTGGATAGGGTTTGGATATGTTTTTCTGTCCATGGGCAGCGCCCAAACCCGACTCGATTGCTCGTGGGTAGGGCATGGATATAATCTTGTACCCGTGGGTATATCCAAACCCGATCCGATGGTATGACTTAATGGGCAAAAATCGGCTATCCCTACCCCACATTTACATGTCCCAGTGCAATTTTACATTTTGTTATCCAAAACATACAAAATAAATTACACAATCCCCGTCATAACTTTTATTAGTTGACATTCAATACCCTCTGTAACATACCCCAACGCCCTTCCCTTATTTTTATCTCCTTGTGACCTGACTCGTCATTCTCATCTATTATAAAAATACTAAATGATCTTATGTTGTTAGTGGAGGTTGATTTGCCATAAGTGAAGCCTAACATGCAACGAAGTGAAGAATGGAAGAGCTTATGTTAACATTGTCTTATGTCTTATTTATATGTCTGGAGAGGACCCAATGGATATCCAGTGGGTATGGATATCCATCGGGTTCGGAAATGGACACAATTTTTCACCCACGGATTTTTTCATGTGTGGGCAAAGACTGTCTTCATGGATATGGATATGAATTTGATATTGTTCAACCCGATCCAAACCCGACCCATTGCCATCCTTACCCACGGCCGATTATGCCAGCGGCCATGTCTCATGCCGGTACCATGCCAGCACCGGCATACAATGCCAGCTTCAGAAAATATCACCACAGTTAATGCTGGCACACTCGCCAGCCGGCCGGCACACATGCCAGCACACAAAAAAGGATGGGACTTGAGTTCAACCACGCCATCGCGGCTCCCCTGGTCTTGCCGGCACACCT
>NW_021256108.1:0-403 GCF_002162155.2 Triticum dicoccoides | reverse complement strand
ACGTGGGCACGAGCCTGAAATCCCAATTTCAGCCCTCGAAACATCTCATATGTTCCGCGACATTTCGAAAAACGTCTTTGGTGCCTCAACTCTAAACTGTTTCACTGAACTATCACGTAGTTATCAAAACGTGTACAAACGACGTTTGGGGTTCAGCACACTGAGCGGTGCATTAAGGACATAAGCCTTCTATGAAGCAATGAGGACAATCCTCAGTTTACGGACCTAGTCCGCATAATTGCTACTATTAACTTTCAACTAATTTTTCTCTAGGAACATATCTAAATAGTAGAACTATAGCGTGAGCTACGACATAATTTGCAAAAACCTTTTGACTATGTTCAGGATAATTAAGTTCATCTTATGAACTCCCACTTAGATAGACATCCCTCTAGTCATCTAA
>NW_021256107.1:0-2935 GCF_002162155.2 Triticum dicoccoides | reverse complement strand
AGCTCTGGTGAGCCGGTCCGGTCCAGGAGGACTGAACCGCGGCAAGGGGGCCAGGGGGAGGCCATGCGTGTGACGAGGGTCAGGGCAGTGAGGAAGAAGGCCGCGGTGGTGAAGAAGAAGATGACCGCCTCTTCTTCATCCAAACGCTACCGAACTCCATCGTCTTCCCCTTCTCCCACAGACGCCGGCATGGAGGTCGCCTTCGACTTCTCGTCCCTCAGTCCAAGGAGGAAGAGGAAGGCAACAGAAGAGGAGGTGGAGGACGAGTAAGCATCTTGCCCCCCGTCGTTTCCGTCCTTTCCAATTGTGTCGCCTTCCTTGATTTGTTTTTATCTTCGCAGGGAAACGGAGATGCTAGCCCAGCGGGCGGCGAAGAAGGCCAAGGCCTCGAAGGGCAACCAACCCCCGGCAGGTACCTCAAAGGCGCCGTTGGTGGTGGTGAGCAGTCCGGACAGCAGCCCGCGGCGCAGCCCCCGTCTCAGCCCCTAGCGTGCGTTCACCACCTACTCCCCATCGGCGTGCGATACGTCTCCAACGTATCTATAATTTTTGATTGTTCCATGCTATTATATTACCCCTTTTGGATGTTTATGGGCTTTATTTTACACATTTATATTATTTTTGGGACTAACCTACTAACCGGAGGCCCAACCCATATTGCTATTTTTTGCCTATTTCAGTATTTCGAAGAAAAGGAATATCAAACGGAGTCCAAACGGAATGAAACCTTCGGGAGCGTGATTTTTGGAACAAATCTGATCCGGAGAGCTTGGAGTGCAAGTCAAGAAGCTCCCGAGGGCCCCACGAGATAGGGGGCCGCCCCCCTGTAGGGTGCGCCCCCCTGTCTCGTGGGCCCCTCGGGCGGCCACCGATGTACTTCTTCCTCCTATATATACCTACGTACCCCGAAAACATCCAGGAGCACCACGAAACACAATTTCCACCGCGGTAACCTTCTGTATTCGCGAGATCTCATCTTGGATCCTTCGCCGGCACTTTGCCAGAGGGGGAATCAACCATGGAGGGCTTCTACATCAACATCCTTGCCCCTCCGATGAGTTGTGAGTAGTTTACCACAGACATACAGGTCCATAGTTATTAGCTAGATGGCTTCTTCTCTCTTTTTGGATCTCAATACAATGTTCTCCCCCTCTCTTGTGAAGATCTATTCGATGTAAACTCTTTTTGCGGTGTGTTTGTCGAGATCCGATGAATTGTGGGTTTATGATCAAGTTTATCTATGAATAATATTTGAATCTTCTCTGAATTATTTTATGTATGATTGAGTTATCTTTGCAAGTCTCTTCGAATTATCAGTTTGGTTTGGCCTACTAGATTGGTTCTTCTTGCCATGGGAGAAGTGCTTAGCTTTGGGTTCAATCTTGCGATGTTCTTACCCAGTGACAGAAAGGGTTGCAAGACACGTATTGTATTGTTGCCATCGAGGATAACAAGACGGGGTTTATATCATATTGCATGAGTTTATCCCTCTACATCATGTCATCTTGCTTAATGCGTTACTCTGTTCTTATGAACTTAATACTCTAGATGCATGCTGGATAGTGGTCGATGTGTGGAGTAATAGTAGTAGATGCAGGCAGGAGTCGGTCTACTTGTTATGGACGTGATGCCTATATACATGATCATGCCTTGATAATCTCATAACTATGTGCTTTTCTATCAATTGCTCGACAGTAATTTGTTCACCCATCGTAATACTTATGCTATCTTGAGAGAAGCCTCTAGTGAAACCTATGGCCCCCGGGTCTATCTCTTATCATATTTGCTTTCAATCTATCTTTATTTGCATCTTTACTTTTTGCATCTATCTTATAAAATACCAAAAATATATTTATCTTACCATACTATCTTTATTAGATCTCACTTTCGCAAGTGGCCGTGAAGGGATTGACAACCCCTTTATTGCATTGGTTGTGAGTTCTCAGTTTGTTTGTGTAGGTGCGTGGGACTTTTGAGGAGCCTCGTACTGGATTGATACCTTAGTTCTCAAAACTAAGGGAAATACTTACGCTACACTTTGCTGCATCACCCTCTCCTCTTCGAGGAAAATCAACGCAAGCTCAAGACATAGCAACGTGCGCTGGGGTATGATTCTTCGGTACTGACCTCGTCGTGGCTGCACGAGAAGGACGACAGCAGGAGGGGCCACCTAGGGCCACCCCCACTATGCCGCCCCCATCAACCACACCACCCCGAGGGGCGTCCCCGGCAAAGGCGCCAGGCATCGAGCCCATGTGCACGGAGGAGGAGGTAGACTTGGGCACTGGTGGCTCCGTCCCGGCAACAGATGTTGGCGGGGAGGGGGCCACTTCTTCTCTACCCAACACGGGTGAGCTATCTACTTTTTGCCCCTGCCTTTTTATTCTTTCTCTTCTTTTTGAACCTTGATCTTGGCCTCGCCTCACCCTCCCTCCTGGCATCTAGATCCACCCTTGGCGGACCAAGAGGACGTCGACACCGTCATCATGAAGGTCGCCAAGGATGCCGAGGCCGAGGCCGACAAGATCACCGCCGAGGAGGCCGCCAAGACCACGGCCGAGGATGCCGCCAAGGGGCCTGCCGGAGGGACCAGCGAGGCCGCCACCGAGGAGGCCGGCAAAGGCGCTGCCAAGGAGGCCGGCAAGGGGTCTGCCGGGGAGGCCGGCAAAGCCGCTGCCGAGGAGGATGTGGTTGTCGATCAACCTTCCTCCTCCGCTGTGTTTGGCTCAGGCAGGTACTTGAAGGTGTGCGACGACTTGTTCGTCCACCTCCAAGGGATGGCGGGCAGCAAGGCACCGACCGAGGAGGAGGTGTTCGACGACGAAGTGCTTGCCGCCGCCAGGCTCGAGGTTGTTGACGAACCAAGCGCCGGTGGCGGCGGTACCCAGGAGGAGCAGCTTCTTCGGGCCATGGGCGCCAGCTTCTGGAAGCTCCA
>NW_021256106.1:0-413 GCF_002162155.2 Triticum dicoccoides | reverse complement strand
GCCGGCCACTTCCTCCATGGCATCGCTCCCTCAGCAGCGACGTCCACATCAGTAGGAGCTGCTGCTACTTTAGCTCTCGCTCGCGCTGCTTCTCTCCTCTTGCTCTCGGTCCCCTACCTGGTCTGCTCTTGCTATTGCTCTTGCTCGCGCTGCTGCTCTCGCTCTTGCTCTTGCTTGCGATGCTGCTCTGATTTGGCTACACTTCAGTCGACTGAATCAACTTTTGGGTCAGTCAGTTTCCAAGGGGTGGGCTCGCCGGGGTGAAGAAAGAACCAGCCGCAGCGGGGAGGGGGGCTCGCCGGAGAGGTACCCCACTATCTATCTTAGGGTTCAGGATGGGGGCGGTGGTCGCCGGCGGTGGCGGGGCGTTGGCGGGGCGGTGGCGTGGGGATCACCGAAGAAAAAGCTCGGCA
>NW_021256105.1:0-1984 GCF_002162155.2 Triticum dicoccoides | reverse complement strand
GAGCTCATGCAATTGAAATGTCTTCTTGAATATTAAAATGATCATGTATTTGAAAAAATCACTAATTTTAGAAAACATATTCACATATTTGAAAAACAAAATTCATGGATTTGAATAAATGTTCACGCATTAGCAAAGAGTTTACTAATTTGAGAAAGAAAATCTCAGATAGTCACAACTTTGTGGCACGCAAAATAAATGTTCACCAATTTTTGGAAAAGAAATCATAGATTTAAAAAGTTAATGAATTTGAAAAACAAGCCAATGAATTAGCGAAAGAATGTCAAATTTGGAAAAGTTTGACACTTTTGTAGGCACCGGTAAGGGAAAAAGGAAAAACAAAACCCTAATAAGAAAAAAAGTGAAATAAATGAAAAAAAACAAAAGAAAAGAAAAAAGGAGCGTAAACATAAAAAAACCAGACAAAAAATAGCTTCCCAAAGCCATGCTGCCCCAGCGGCTCCCAAGCCTGCGTGCATGCTGTGAGCTTTGTGCGGACAAGAATAAAAACTAAATGCAGATTCAGATTGCATGGTGAAACTTGGTTTAAATTTAAAAAAAAACTCACCAACTTAATGTTGGAAATACGAGCAATTTACCAAATGATTTTATTAACAGAAATACTAGATAAAGCATGACTAATATAGCAGAGATAAAAAAAGTCCTGCAATCCGATAAAGAGAAGGTAAATCGCCGAACAAGCTGTTGAAAGGTCACACGCTTCATCCAACAGGTCAATAGCATTCCTGACGTGCTTTCTCATTGTCAGCTTCCACATAAGCCGCCACACAAGGCGAGTCGTGACGTATGTCACTAGGGAGAACCGCCGTCTGCTCCATAAACCATGAAGAAAGGCGTGTAACCCGTAGATTGGTTGGGGGTGGCATTGATACTCCAAAGCACTAAGGGCAACTCTTCCACCCAACAACCCGGTGTCCTCTGCAAAGGGACCATAAGCCGGGGCTTGATACCTCTCAAGATTTCTTGATTAGCTCGTTCAGCTTGTTCATTAGACTGGGGGTGAGCCACTGTGATACATCAAGCCGGATATGCTCTTGTTGATAGACTCTTTCATTGCACCCTTAGACAGATTAGTACGATTATCAGTAATGATACTATGAGGGTATCCAAAACGAAATATCACCTTTTTGATGAATTGAACCGCCTTGACTGCATCACATTTGCTGGCCGGCTCAACTTCAACTCACTTTGTAAACTTGTCAACAACTACCAGGAGATGAGTCTTTTTATCCTTGGACCTTTTGAAAGGCCCAACCATATCCAGCCCCCACACTGCCAACGGCCAAGTAATTGGAATCATCCTGAACTCCTGAGCCGGCACATGAGCTCGTCATGAAAATTTCTGACAGCCATCACATTTACTGACCAGATCTTCAGCATTTGCATGAGCCGTCAGCCAATAAATCCCATGACGAAAAGCCTTAGCAACAAGAGACTTAGAGCCGATATGATGACCGCAATCTCCTTCATCAATCTCCCTTAGAATTTCACGGCCCTCCTCATGAGAAATGCATCGTTGAAATACTCCTATAACACTGCATCTATGTAGCTCACCATTGACAATAGTCATCGACTTAGACCGCGGGTCTATTTGCCTGGCCAAGGTTTCATCCTTAGGTAACTCTCCCCGGGTCATATAAGCCAAATATGGAACAATCCAATAAGGGATGACATGGAGAGCTGCCACCAACTATGCCTCCGGGTCAGGAACTCCCAAGTCCTCCTCTGTAGGTAATTTAACCGGCTTACGCTGAGACCCCAACCGGCTTAAAGCATCAGCAACATCATTTTTCCTGCGATCAACATGCTCCACTTGATAACCTTTGAAATGACCAGCAATAGCATCAACCTCTCGGTGATAAGCCGCCATGAGTGGATCCTTTGAATCCCAAGTTCCTGACACTTGCTGAACCACCAAATCTGAGTCGCCAAAGCATCGTACCTGGCTTAGATTCATCTCTTT
>NW_021256104.1:0-1288 GCF_002162155.2 Triticum dicoccoides | reverse complement strand
AATCTTAAGCATGCTAAAGGAGATGTTGGAATCATTAGTGATATCATATTCGAAGCTATAAGAATTCATAAAAGTGACCACTTTGATGATCATTTATCTAATGAATTACCCTCTCTAGGAAATGATGAGTCACAAGATCATGATGAACATGGATACTATGATGATGATGATGATAGTGACTTCGATCTTGATGATGCAATGAGACATTTTGGTCTTATGGCAAATCTTCGGGGATATGAATCAGGAGGAAAGGAATGGGTTCTTGATAGTGGATGTACTGATCATATGACCGGAGATGAAGAGATGTTTCGTGAGCTTGCTGAAAATGACGGCCCTCGAAAATATGTCACCTTTGGTGATAATTCAAAGGGTAAAGTGGTTGGCCTTGGTAAGGTGGCCATCTCACATGATAGTTCCATTCAAAATGTCATGCTCGTTGAATCTCTTGGCTACAACTTACTTTTAGTATCTAGACTTGCTGATTTCGGTTTGAATGTCCTATTTACTGAGGTAGAGTGCCAAGTATTTCGTCGAGACAATCATAAAATGGTCTTTACCGGTATGCGTAGAGGTGATCTTTACATTGTCGATTTCTCTAAAAAGGCACAACCTAAAACTTGCTTTATTGCTAAATCCTCAAAAGGTTGGTTGTGGCATAGACAACTAGGTCACGTTGGCATGAGAAACCTTGATAAGCTTATTAAAGGAAATCATATCCTTGGAGTTAATGATGTCATATTTGATAAGGATAGACTTTGCAGTGCTTGTCAAGCAGGTAAACAGGTTGGAGGAAGACATCCCGTGAAGAACATCATGACCACAAGGAGGCCACTCGAGCTACTTCATATGGATCTTTTTGGTCCCAATGCCTACAAGAGTCTCGGTGGAAATTCTTTTGGTCTAGTTATAGTTGATGATTTTTCAAGATTTACGTGGGTGTTCTTTCTTAATGACAAGTCGCAGGTCCAGAAGATCTTCAAAAACTTCGCTAGGAAGGCCCAAAATCAGTTTGACGTGAAGATCAAGAAGGTTCGGAGTGACAACGGAACGGAGTTCAAGAACGCAAATGTGGACACCTTTCTTGACGAAGAAGGGATTTCACACGAGTTCTCGGCTACGTACACACCTCAACAAAATGGAGTCGTTGAGAGGAAGAACCGGACGCTCATCGAAATGGCAAGAACGATGCTTGATGAATACAAGACGCCGAAGCACTTTTGGGCAGAAGCGGTTGAGACAGCTTGTCACGCAACAAATCGCTTATATCTTCACAAGCTACTCGGCAAGA
>NW_021256103.1:0-818 GCF_002162155.2 Triticum dicoccoides | reverse complement strand
GATTGTCGGAGAGGTATCTCTGGGCCCTCTCGGTAATGCACATCACTATAAGCCTTGCAAGCAATGTGACCAATGAGTTGGTTACGGGATGATGCATTACATAACGAGTAAAGAGACTTGCCGGTAACGAGATTGAACTAGGTATTGGATACCGACGATCAAATCTCGGGCAAGTAACATACCGATGACAAAGGGAACAACATATGTTGTTATGCGGTTTGACCGATAAAGATCTTCGTAGAATATGTAGGAACCAATATGGGCATCCAGGTTCCGCTATTGGTTATTGACCGAGAATAGTTCTAGGTCATGTCTGCATAGTTCTCGAACCCGTAGGGTCCGCACGCTTAACGTTACGATGACAGTTTTATTATGAGTTTATAAGTTTTGATGTACCGAAGTTTGTTCGGACTCCCGGATGTGATCACGGACATGACGAGGAGTCTCGAAATGGTCGAGACATAAAGATCGATATATTGGAAGCCTATATTTGGACATCGGAATCGTTCCGGGTGAAATCGGCATTTTACCGGAGTACCGGGAGGTTACCGGAACCCCCGGGGGGCTATTGGGCCTACATGGGCCTCGAGGGAGAAGAGGGAAGGAGGCAGGAGGAGGCCGCGCGCCCCACCCCTTCCTAGTCCGAATAGGACAAGGGAAGGGGGGCGGCGCCCCCCCTTTCCTTCCCCTCTTCCTCCTCTTTCCCCCCTTCTCCTACTCCTACTTAGAAAGAAGGGAGTCCTACTCCCGGTGGGAGTAGGACTCCCCCCTTGGCGCGCCCTCCTTGGCCGGCCGCCTCCTCCCCCCTGGCTCCTTTA
>NW_021256102.1:0-1022 GCF_002162155.2 Triticum dicoccoides | reverse complement strand
GGGTCCGAAACCAACCCTAACTCTTGTTTCCCCACACATACGGACTATAAAAGTAGCCTATACTTAAGTATTTCGAAATTACATGGGGCTGGCCCATTAATAAGGTGACGCAGCACCTAGAATAGCCTATGGACGAATATTATGAAGTGGCATCTTGTATATTTCGTCCAAGGCTTCATGCACTCCTTATGGCGGCTTCAAAGTCCTGAAATCATCACTTGTAACTCTGTTCTTGATCCCCTTGCGCATGCCATCAACTCCATGCGTGTTCTTGCTCCAATGTTCATCCTTCTCCAAGCTAGGCCCTTCATTTGTAAGCAAAACAAATGTATCCAATTTAGGCAGCATCATAATCTCATGAACATTAGAATCATTACCAAGAAACGAAAGTACCTGGTAATTTAATTGGCGTGCGCGAGCTCTAGTAATTGGTCCAGTATATGTAACAGTAGGGGCTGTGGGTGTAACAATGGTATTGATGTCCTCATCATCCTCCCCTTCTTGAAATGAAGTCGTCTCGACGGAAGCGCATCTTCCTCACCCAAATAAGGCTTCAAATCTGCAATGTTAAAAATGGGACTAACCCCAAAATCTACAGGTAGCTCAAGTTTATATGCATTATCATTTATTTTCTCTAACACCTTAAAAGGACCATCAGCACGTGGCATTAGCTTTGATTTGCGCAGATTAGGAAATCTATCTTTACGCAAATGTAACCAAACAAGATCTCCAGGCGCAAACACAACATGTTTTCTACCCTTATCTCCAGCAAGTTTATATTTAGCATTCATACGCTCAATGTTTTCCTTAGTTAACTCATGCATTTTTAAAATCAATTCAGAACGTTCTTTAGCATCAAAATTAACCTTCTCTGAAGATGGAAGAGGCAACAAATCAATAGGTGCACGAGGTAGGAAACCATACACAATTTCAAAAGGGCACATCTTAGTAGTAGAATGCAATGAACGATTATAAGCAAATTCAATATGAGGCAAGCATTCTTCCCACATTTTCTTGTTATT
>NW_021256101.1:0-409 GCF_002162155.2 Triticum dicoccoides | reverse complement strand
TATTTCTTCTCAATTTTCCATGCTTCCACTACCTATCATGTATGTTCTGATAGACCAAATTGTTGCTTCGTGTAAGCCATGCTTATTTCATTATTTCGTGCTTCCACTGCCATGTTTTGATAATTCAAACATTCTCTGGTATTCTCAGAGAAGCTTCAGCTGCATGTTTTGTGCCACATGATGTCAACCATGCACCATTGGTTTCTCAAAAGCCTTGCACGGACCTCCCCATAGAATGGCGGCGGAGGACGTGGTGGAGACTTTGGCGGATAACGACCGAAGCCCTCCCTAAGGATGCGCTTGCTGACGTAGTGCGTGAGTTCGAGCTTCTGCAACCTACCACTACCAGGATACTGCCATGTTGCGCTATTAGATGGCTACAATGTCCCTTGCTTCCGTCATAGTGGCA
>NW_021256100.1:0-1337 GCF_002162155.2 Triticum dicoccoides | reverse complement strand
CAACTCCTACACATGCTAGTGGGTTTCATCTAGTTACTGTGGCAATGACAGGTCATGCAGAGGAAATGGGTTCAACTACCGTAGCACACAGCAGTTTGAATCGCGTTGTCTTAATGCAGTAAAAGAGAGCAGGAGCGAGAACATGGGATTGTATCGATATGATCAAATGGTTGGTTGCTTGCCTGATGGTTCGATGCACTGATACGGTTCTTCGTTAGGGTAATCACGGTACTCCTCGGAGGCAGAACCTGTCGCAAAGGACATCGATACACAAGCATCACCAAACAATGTGCAACAATATGATGCATGCATGAAACATGGCAATATGAGTGTGTTGGGCTAATGCAGCTAAAACCAGAAGGGTTTGAACAAATTTGAATCAAAGATTCAAATTTCAAATTCAAACATGGCCTTTTAAAGTGCTTTTCTTTGTTCTGCTTAAAACATCAATTTAACTTGTTTGATCATGCATGAAAATAGTACAGATGGATAGATTAGATTTTTCTGATCATTTTTCATATATAATTTGTCCAATTTGGAGTTACAGAATAAAAGTTATGAATTTTTGAAGTTTAAATAATATTCTAGAATTTCCTGATTTAAATTAAATCCAGAAATATAAATATTGCGCCAGCATGACGTCAGCATGATGTCAGTGGTCAACTGCGGCTGGCTGGAGTCAAACCTGACGTGTGGGGTCCACACGTCAGTGACAGGGGGGCTTAACAGGATTAAATTAATCCTAATTAGGGGTTAGTGGCGCTGGGGCCCACTGGTCAGTGTCAGGGGGTTGACTAACAGTGATTAGCGCTAATGATGTCCACCTGGCTGACGGGGCCCACGCGTCAGTGACCCTGGGGGGGTCAAACCCCAGGTCAGACAAGTCAACCCCACCGGCGACAAGACGCCGGCGAGGCCCGAGACGGCGGCGCGTTGCGGGATCGCGCTACAGGGCACGGGCGAGGCCGTGCTTGGGCTCGTTGGAGAGCCCTTGCTCCCGCGCATCGAATGGTGGTGGTGGCCGTGCCTGAGGTGGCCGGAGTCGACGGCGGCGAGCTCGGCTGCGGCCGCCGGGATTCGGTCGTGCACGTAAACGGGGTTGGAGCTCGAAGGCGAGCGAAGCGAGGCGCTGGGGATGCTCTACGGGGCCTTACGAACTCGTTGGACTCGTCGGGGTGACCAAATGGTCACCGGAGCTGCGTCGACGGCGAGCTCGGCGACGGTGGAGGTTCGGCCGTGGTGGGGAGGAGGCTATGGTGAGGGAACGAGGGGGAGAAGAGGGGGAAACGGTGGCGTAGCTCACCGCGGTTGCAGTGGGCGTCGAAGCGGGCTCGGGG
>NW_021256099.1:0-594 GCF_002162155.2 Triticum dicoccoides | reverse complement strand
TCATACTGTCAAAACAAGTCAGCAAATTAGGTTTGTGAAATATTATTCTCTCTACGGTGGTATGTGGAACTTATTTTGTAGGGTCGGACACTATCCTCCTATTCAAATTCTTCTATGATGTATTCGGAGAAGGAACCCGCCTTGCAATGCCGAAGACAATACTGCGCGCTGGACTCATCGTCATTGAAGCCTGGTTCAGGGGCTACTGAGGGAGTCCTGGATTAGGGGGTCTCCGGACAGCCGGAGTATCTCCATCGGCCGGACTGTTATACTATGAAGATACAAGATTGAAGACTTCATCTCGTGTCCGGATGGGACTCTACTTGGCGTGGAAGGCAAGCTAGGCAATACGGATATGGATATCTCCTCCTTTGTAACCGACCTTGTGTAACCCTAACCCTCTCCAGTGTCTATATAAACCGAAGGGTTTTAGTCCGTAGGACAACAACCACAACATACAAGCATACCATAGGCTAGCTTATAGGGTTTAGCCTCTCTGATCTCGTGGTAGATCTACTCTTGTACTACCCATATCATCAATATTAATCAAGCAGGACGTAGGGTTTTACCTCCATCAGGAGGGCCCAAACCTGG
>NW_021256098.1:0-976 GCF_002162155.2 Triticum dicoccoides | reverse complement strand
CCCCCCCCCCCTCAAGGTGTCTAGCAATATCGTCTCTAATCATCCGGGGATCTTGCCCGGTACCAATCCTGCAGATTACATGCACGACGGTGATGCACATTTTGATATATTGGAGGTGGACAAATTCAGATACCAGTACGGGAAGCCTCTCGTCAAAGAAGGAACTACTCTAACAACGATGATGCGAAGATTCCATGATTGGTACCTGGAAACCTGCAGAAAGTCTCGGAAGGATAATTTGATGCTGAAAGTTAAAAAGGACCAAGACCTCGTTGGAATTGAGTTGTTGTCTATTCCATTTGAGGAGTTCTTCCAGTTTTTCAATCAAAAGGCCCTCAATAAATTAATGGTCACTTTCTACTCTCTGTAAGTACTACTTCTGTCATTAAGTCTCTATATATAGCTCAGCTTTTTCATTGCATGTATATATAATTATCCTCACTATATTATGCAGATTGAAGATCGTCGAATGCAGAAAAGCTGAAATGTATGATATTGGGTTCATTAACACAAATCTCATAGATGAATATACGGTTACATTTCATGCCAAATAAACCAAGGACAACTTACTATGATCGTTGGTAATAAATCAAAACAAAAGATACAATACTCTTTCCTTACAACTTCAAGTGAGTGTTACCGTCTGGTGCATATTCGGTTTCCCTTAATTATTTCTCGAAGTTATAGTAATTAATGTAATTGATGAGTTATGCATGTGTGCGTAGGTTCCACTATATTCTCCTAGAGATTAAGCTTGAGCAGGGACTAGTAACCGTCTTAGACTCGAAACGAAAAGATCCCGAGGACTATGCGAACATGTCTAAAATGCTCGACAAGTAAGTTGATCGATCATTATCGCACCATATCCGCAACTTTGTTCATTTCATGATATCAAGTAATTGGTTTCTTTTTCTGCAGGGTTTGGAAAGTATTCACCGCACAAGTTCCGGGACTGGCGCGGGATCTGCGATGGAAA
>NW_021256097.1:0-572 GCF_002162155.2 Triticum dicoccoides | reverse complement strand
GGGGGGGCGCCCAGCCCTCCAGGGGCTGGTTCCCTGCCCCTTGCGGCCCATGAGGCCCTCCGAGAGGGGTGGCCCCTCTCGGTGGACCCCCGGAACCCCTCCGGTGGCCCCGGTACAATACCGATATGCCCCCGAAACTTTCCGGTGTCCGTATGACAAATTCCCATATATAAATCTTCACCTCCGGACCATTCCGGAACTCCTCGTGACGTCCAGGATCTCATCCGGGACTCCGAACAACATTCGGTAATCACATACAAGTCTTCCTAATAACCCTAGCGTCACCGAACCTTAAGTGTGTAGACCCTACGGGTTCGGGAGACATGCAGACATGACTGAGACGGCTCTCCGATCAATAACCAACAGCGGGATCTGGATACCCATGTTGGATCCCACATGCTCCTCGATGATGTCATCGGATGAACCACGATGTCGAGGATTCAATCAACCCCGTATGCAATTCCCTTTGTCAATCGGTGCGTTACTTGCCCGAGACTCGATCATCGGTATCCCAATACCTCGTTCAGTCTCGTTACCGGCAAGTCACTTTACTCGTACCGTAATGCATGATC
>NW_021256096.1:0-704 GCF_002162155.2 Triticum dicoccoides | reverse complement strand
TTAAGCACCTCAGTAGAGAAAGCTGAATATTGACTGTCATGATGCGGCAAGAGTTGGTCAGCCACTCGGCAACTTATTAAAATCTTTAGCGATTGTTTCCGTATTACACGAAGGACTACTTTTCCGGTCACATACGTAACGCATCCACATCCAGATAGCCGCGTACACACCAGAGGCTATCTTCTAGCCCCATTTTCAAACTCCTATGGCTAAGTGAGAATGGTAAAGCCACATAGTCCGATTGCTTGGTTCGACGCACTAACACCTCCTTCACGGACCAAGACGTTGGGTCAAGTGTGATCATGTGCTATTCCGAACACCCCCATAGTATCTACGTGGGGGATAAAGCCGACGAACGGAAAACTCCCAAGAATACCAAACGGCCGCACAAGAGGGAAGAACTTTCAGACAAAGGCACAAATATATTACAAAGCCTTCTTATATAATAAAAAGTCTAGACAATTCGGGTACATTTATTCGAACATAATGTCCTTCGAGCATTGACCCTCTATCAAGCGGGCATCCTATAGGACGTCCTCTAAATAGTGCTCCGGCGTGTGGTGGTTCTTGCCTCCAGGAGGGCCCTTGACAGCCACTTCGGCAGCCTTCATCTTCCCCAGTGCATCTTGACGCAGGCGAAGGCCATCGGTGCACCTTCGATGCACACCGACTGCTTGATTGCGTCGATTCGGGGCACTACATCG
>NW_021256095.1:0-864 GCF_002162155.2 Triticum dicoccoides | reverse complement strand
TTGTGGCATGAATGTTCAGATCCGAAAGATTCAAGACAAAAGTTTAATATTGACATAAGAGTAATAATACTTCAAGCATACTAACAAAGTAATCATGTCTTCTCAAAATAACATGGCCAAAGAAAGTTATCCCTACAAATCATATAGTCTTGTTATGCTCTATCTTCATCACACAAAATATTTAAATCATGCACAACCCCGGTTTTAGCCAAGCAATTGTTTCATACTTTAGTATTCTCAAACTTTTTCAATCTTCACGCAATACATGAGCGTGAGCCATGGACATAGCACTATAGGTGGAATAGGATGGTGGTTCTGGAGAAGACAAAAAAGGAGAAGATAGTCTCACATCAACTAGGCATATCAACGGGCTATGGAGATGACCATTAATAGATATCAATGTGAGTGAGTAGGGATTGCCATGTAGCGGATGCACCAGAGCTATAAGTGTATGAAAGCTCATCAAAAGAAACTAAGGGGGTGTGCATCCAACTTGCTTGCTCACGAAGACCTAGGGCAATTTGAGGAAGCCCATCATTGGAATATACAAGCCAAGTTCTATAATGAAAAATTCCAACTAGCATATGAAGGTGAAAACGTAGGAGACTCTCTATCATGAAGATCATGGTGCTTGTCGGTGCCAAAACCGGCGGATCTCGGGTAGGGGGTACCGAACTATGCGTCTAGGCGGATGGTAACAGGAGACGAGGGACACGATGTTTTACCCAGGTTCGGGCCCTCTTGATGGAGGTAAAACCCTATGTCCTGCTTGATTAATATTGATGATGTGTGTTACAAGAGTAGATCTACCACGAGATCAAGGAGGCTAAACCCTAGAAGCTAGCCTATGGTATGATTGTTGTT
>NW_021256094.1:0-718 GCF_002162155.2 Triticum dicoccoides | reverse complement strand
TAGACAACACTCTCCCCTCTCGTTGCTGTGCATCACCATGATCTTGCGTGTTCGTAGGAAATTTTTTGAAATTACTACGTTCCCCAACGGTGGCATCCGAGCCTAGGTTTTATGGTTTGATGTTATATGCACGAGTAGAACACAAGTAAGTTGTGGGCGATATAAGTCATACTGCCTACCAACATGTCATACTTTGGTTCGGCGGTATTGTTGGATGAAGCGGCCTGGACCGACATTACGCGTACGCTTACGCGAGACTGGTTCTCCCGACGTGCTTTGCACATAGGTGGCTTGCGGGTGACTGTTTCTCCAACTTTAGTTGAACCGAGTATGGCTACGCCCGGTCCTTGCGAAGGTTAAAACGGCATCAACTTGACAAACTATCGTTGTGGTTTTGATGCGTAGGTAAGATTGGTTCTTTCTTAAGCCCGTAGCAGACACGTAAAACTTGCAACAAACAAAGTAGAGGACGTCTAACTTGTTTTTGCAGGGCATGTTGTGATGTGATATGGTCAAGACATGATGCTAAATTGTATGAGATGATCATGTTTTGTAACCGAGTTATCGGCAACTGGCAGGAGCCACATGGTTGTCGCTTTATTGTATGCAATGCAATCGCGCTGTAATGCTTTACTTTATCACTAAGCAGTAGCGATAGTCATGGAAGCATAAGATTGGCGAGACGACAACGATGCTACGATGGAGATCAAGGTGTCGC
>NW_021256093.1:0-1295 GCF_002162155.2 Triticum dicoccoides | reverse complement strand
GTGTATACGTACGCTCCCCTAGCAATCGCTTTACTCAATATTCAGAGTTACTTGACACCGCTGGTTGCCGATCACCGCCTGCTGCATGGTAAGAACTTGTAAGACATTGATATTTGCTTTACTGTGAGCGTTTTACCACCACATCCTAGTAGTTATAGGAACATTATTTTTGGGTTTTGTTTCTTGTTCTACTAATCATGACAGGATCCAGAGTCAATTCATGGGCTTTGTCGATCGCGGGAGACGTGCCATCACCTTTGCAAATACCACAACCGTCACGACAGGTGCACAAACATCCAAATTCACATGATCAGGTTAATGTATCTATACCACCATTTAATGGCCGTTTTAAACCTGCTTTATATATTGAATGGGAGTTCGACATAAAAAATATATTTGCTTCCCATAATTTCGATGAACATAAAAAGGTTAAGGTTGCGGTTGGTTCTTTCACTGGTTATGCTTTGGTTTGGTGGAGTGAATATTGTCGATTACACCCTGATTATATACCTACTACTTGGGATGATTTGAAACTTGCCATGCGACATACATTCGTCCCTGCTTATTATACTCGTGACATGATTAAGAAGTTGCAACACTTAAAACAAGGTAGTGAAACTGTAACAAAATATTATGATGATTTACAAACTACCTTGTTGTATTCCTCTTTAGAAGAAAGTGAAGATGATTTTATGGATAGATTTTGGGGAGGATTAAACCGTGATATTCAAGAGATACTAATTCATGAAGAGTGTTATCCTATGGACCATTTGTTTCATCTTGCTTGCAAAGCTCAACAGGAAATAAAACGACGTGTTGGCCACGAGGAGAACAAGCGCATGGTGCACATTCCAAGAGTTGATATGATTGTTCCTTCAACTACTAGGCATACTATGACAACCACATCCGTTGTTGTCAGGACTACATCACCTCCACCATGTGACACATCGCCCCCGAGAGTGGCTACATCATCTGACTTGATCATAAGAGGTAATGACAAAGGTACTGATCTTCCATCTCTACATGAGAATGATGAATGCCTTGTCAATTTGAATGCACCATCTGATGAGCTACCCACTACTTTGATCACACCACCTATTTTAGAGGACTACGTTGATAATTTGACTTTGCCATGTGATCAAACAACTGAAATACCAACAATTTTGAGTGCACCCATTGAATTAACTATTGATGCAAAAGAACCAATGTTTAATCATTTTGATATGACCTCTAATCTTGGTGATGATTCTGTGTTGAATGACTTATTGCATGTTTGCTTATTTAAGCATGTTGTA
>NW_021256092.1:0-412 GCF_002162155.2 Triticum dicoccoides | reverse complement strand
GATGTGCTCTGTAGGATGATTGTCTCTTTATTTGCAGTGTATGTAGCACTCGTGATGTATTCAGTGGCTATGGCATGAGCACTTTGCTGAAACTAGTAATGAATGAAACATGTGTAGTGATACGTCTCCGTCGTATCTACTTTTCCAAACACTTTTGCCCTTGTTTTGGACTCTAACTTGCATGATTTGAATGGAACTAACCCGGACTGACGCTATTTTCAGTAGAATTGCCATGATGTTGTTTTATGTGCAGAAAACAAAAGTTCTCGGAATGACCTGAAACTTTACGGAATATCTTATAAAAAATAATAAAAAATCCTTGCCAAAGATGAAGACCAGGGGGGCCACACCCTATCCACGAGGGTGGCCCCCCCCCTAGGGCGCGCCCCCTACCTCGTGGGCCCCCTGGAGA
>NW_021256091.1:0-816 GCF_002162155.2 Triticum dicoccoides | reverse complement strand
AAAGCACAAACAGCAGCAGCAACTCGTCTCTCCTCAGGATATTGTAAACATGTAAATCGTTGTTCAGTTTCTAACTCCCAAGTAAGATATATATCAGGAACATATCTACCCTCAAATGGTGGAATATTCAATTTCAGTTTAGGAATATGGACATCATCTCGTACCTGAGGTGGTGGTGCAGGCCTACCATTACGAATATATACCTGAGGTCGACCTGCTGGTGGTGGTACAGGTGGCTGCACGTAGTGCTGATTTTGATCAACCTCATCCTCATAATCTCCCACATAATCATCCTCCTCCGCATCAGCAGCAGGAGCCACAGAAGTATCAACAGCAGGACCAACAGTTTGGCCAAACACAAGAGGAACACGGCTTGCTCGGCGGAGGTCTGTTTCGCGACGTGGAGGTAGTCGTTGTTGTTGTTGTTGGAGAGGTGCGTTAGGTGCAGCGGGTGCTGGTGGTGGAAGACGCGCGAGCAATTCATTAAACTTGTTATCGAGCTTTGTTTCGAACGTCTTCTCAAGGCCAGTGATCTTCTCCATGGCCTCTTCAAAATTGTTCAGCACATCTTGCACCTGTTCAGTCATCATTTGCTGAAACTTATCATGAAGCTCCTTGTTCGATAAATTCTCCCAGTCAATCTCGTCGGCTTGTGATCCTGGCATGGTTAGCAGCAATAGAAACACACAAGAATATGATCCTACAGACTACGAACAAGTGGTGGTGGTGGGTGTCACAAATCCGTCAAGCAAAACTCAAATTCTTACCAGTTCTTACCCAGCAACAGGCGGTGATCGGCAACCGTTGTAGTCAAAA
>NW_021256090.1:0-879 GCF_002162155.2 Triticum dicoccoides | reverse complement strand
TAACTTTCCATTCGTTTGGTTTTACTATTCTGCCATTTTCTCTCTCTCTTTTTTCCTGCCAAATAGACTTTGAAACATCATAATACTTGAGCCTCTGCCATGCCATGCGGAAATTAGGTTTCTATTAGACTAGTGACATGACTTTATCCATTAGATAAATGTGCAAAAACTGTTAATCTAGTAAAAGATGTATCTCTACCTACATGGGGCTATATCACACTCTCTCTGGAGATGTTGAAGTGTTTTCGATATCATTGTGATCCCTTGTATTTACTAATATAAGTTTCATATATGAATCTTACCAAAAGTAAATTTATTGTAATGGTGAAATTGCATGCATGTATCCTCGGAAGGGGTAGTAGTTCGTGAAGTTCTTTAGCTAACTATTTCCATAACATTTATCACTATTTAACAACAAGAAGAGGATTTCTTTTGCTAAATATTATCACAAAAAGTTATTTCACGTGGAGCGGTGAAATTGAGAATCACAGCATTACATTCGAAATCGCATGTGCAGGACGAAAGAGGTTGCCTAGCGTGCCCCGCACTGCTCTAGAAGGCACTAGTACCTACGATGCAGCATGACATTTGGACTACACATTACTTTTACTTAATTTTCTTTTTCACAGGGATAAACATTGGCCCTCGGGCTATATTTGTTGTTATAACAATAAGTTGTGTGCTGACTACGTCCATCATCTTAATGCAAAAGTTGGAAGTATCATAAGGTATTTCCTGCAAAAATAGAAGGCTAAGGTAAATTCTCGTTTGTTGAAAAAATGGCGCATCATCTTAATGGAGAGGTCGGAAGTTCACTGAAGTTTTTCCTTGTAAAAGAGAAACATTCTACGTGTTTTTTTAGGTCTGTAATGGAGGGCT
>NW_021256089.1:0-1179 GCF_002162155.2 Triticum dicoccoides | reverse complement strand
GTTCTTTGTTCTACTTCTTCCTACCATGTCGTGTGCCCTTCTTCGCCTTAGCCCTTCTTGTTTTTGGTTCTTCAACACACACAAGTTCACTGATCATCTTGGTTTTCTTCACTGGTCTTTGCAACACCTCGCCAATACCCTCGTGATCAGTGTCTTCAGTCTCAATGTTGACACCAGTTTCAGTTTCTTTGATGTGTACCTCAACATGGGTTTCTTCAGTGTGAACCTCGACACGCTCAGGTTGAGTTTCTTCAGTCTGAACCTCGACACGCTCAGGTTCAGTTTCTTCAGTCTGAACCTCGACACGCTCAGGTTCAGTTTCTTCGGTGTGCACCTCCACATCAGTTTCTTCAGTCTGAATGTTGACTGCAGCAGGATTTTCTTCAGTCTGCTCAGGCTCAGGCACACTTCTCTTCTTTCTACCGCCATTGACTCTTGCTTTTTTTGTTGGCCAACACTGTTCAACAACAAGGGGCTGACTTGCTCGCTTCCTCCTGTGCAGAAAATGTTATAGATATAGTAATTGGAAAAAAGCACCAAATCAAAGGCAGACAAATAAACAAGAACATACTTTGGCTTATTAGGAGTGTAACGGCATTTGACAGATCCCACTCTGTGCCCAAGTTCCTGGCACAATTTGCATATGTTTTTGTTACCTTTTTGGGCCCTTTTTGGCTTTTCATCTTTCTTTCCCTTCTTACTACTCCCACCTTTCTCAAACCATGCCTTGAATCTACTCTGTTTAGGCCTGCCAGCCTTTCTTTTCGTCAAGGGAGGACACATGGAAAATTCAATGTCCACTTCAGGCCACTGAGACTGATCTGTAAGTGCTGGAATTGGAGTAGCATATGCAGCTTTGAATCGTGCTACCGAATAATATTCATGCAGATATGGGTGCATGTTTATCTTCGGTTGGGATGCTAAGAAAAGAATGGCATGCTCACATGGTTTACCAGTGTGTTGCCACTCGAGGCAAGTGCAATCATGCAATTCAGTGTTAACAACATGTCTCCTTCCAGTTTTGCTATCTCTAACTTCAGCACCCCAAGGTCAAGATTTTTCAACAAACAAATGTGAAAGACTTCTGCTCCTATTGACCACCTGTTGTACCACTGCTGGAAGCTTATCACCTTGCAGACAATCACCTATCCTTCTTCTCAATTCCCACAACCGCATGAG
>NW_021256088.1:0-991 GCF_002162155.2 Triticum dicoccoides | reverse complement strand
CTTCAAAAGCGCAGCAAAACCACTCGGAGTAAATTGCCTGTAATCAGGTTTTTGGATTGGATTGTTGAATATATGAGCAATTTAGTATGAGATTTAATCCGAAAATCAGCAGTAAATAGATCATGACGACAATTGCAAACATCAAAGTAATGATGCGGACTAAACCAGGAGGACATAATCACATACTGTACAGCGGGAGTAGAACCGATGTAGTTGATGTTGTCACTCATGTTGTTGATGAAGAGGTTACCGAGGCCGGGGAAGAAGACTGTCGTTGAGGAAGTCGTCGCTGGCAGCAGTCACAGGAGTGTGCTCCCCAAAAACCTGATCGCCCCTCTCCCGTACAGGATCACGAAAGGCGGGGTCCGGAGGACTGCTGTCCCTTCTCACGGTGCACGCCGGAAGGAGGGCTGGAGAAGAATTGCGTGGCGGTTCTAAGATCTGGAACGATGTGAAACCATATGATACATTGGCGGCTAGGGTAGAGCATGGCAGGTCGATCATGCGAGTATAATAGTAGGCCTTTGGCCCCCAAACCCCACGTCCAACTCAATAATAGCTAAAAAAAAGTCAATAATAGCCCCACCAAGGTTTGTCTCAAAAACAAATAGAGTAATTAAGGCGTCGGTTAGTCCCTTTAGTATAAATACTATATCATTAATAATGGCCCCACCTTTTGTCTCACAAAGTATGTTGGAGTACAACCGGCTACACGTTTACAATCCGCTTCTCTTCTCTCTCCTCTTCTCTCTCCTTCAACTAAGCACAAATACTATATTTAAATCCTTATAGCCTGCTTATGTCATCTAATTGTAGTACTTGCTCTAAAGTTACTCTGCACTGTGTAGTCTGAAATGTCGGGCATGCAGCGGGCAGTGCCCTCGGTCGACGCGCCGCTTCAACGGCGGAAGCAGTGAGAGGTTGCGTCGCCCTGACTTGCCATCAATGTGGAGCGGCGGGCTCAGCTGGCGCCGGGTGGGAAGTGTGCGCG
>NW_021256087.1:0-1103 GCF_002162155.2 Triticum dicoccoides | reverse complement strand
AGTCTCGTCGGCTTGTGATCCTGGCATGGTTAGCAGCAATAGAAACACACAAAAATATGATCCTACAGACTACTAACAAGTGGTGGTGGCGGGTGTCACAAATCCGTCAAGCAAATCTCAAATTCTTACCAGTTCTTACCCAGCAGCAGGCGGTGATCGACAACCGATGTAGTCAAAACTCTCAAAGCTTGGATAGAGCGATTACCAGGGAGAGTCAAACGCACGATGTAGATGTATGTGGAGCTGGGAAGGCTTATAATATGGTAGCAAAAAGGGTCAGCAATAATCAATTCAGAGATGCAAAGTTCAATAAATGCTCAACGACGGTACTGTGCTGGTCCTAGGCTAGACCGTACTAGAGACGCGAGCCTAGAACACTAACAAAATCATGGCGCTGCACGTAAACAAGGGAGGAGCACACTCGGAATTTTTTTTTTCCTTTTTCTCACTTTTTTTCCTCTTTTTTTACTTTTTTCCTCTTTTTTTGCTCCGCCACAATTTGTTTTCGAAAAAGTCTACAAATGTCCTAAAAACTGCCTAGCCAGAATTTTGAAACTTGAACTATTTTTCTTCTGCGGATGGCTCGGAAGTTGGGGAGTCCTTCTCTGTCACGACTCGGAGTATGGCGTGATCTGGAAATCCAAAACAGAGTAACAAATTACTGGACTCGGAATAGGACTGGTTGCGGAGATGAATCTGGTGGAACTCGGACTAGTGGCAGATATGAATCTGGTGGAACTCGGACTAGTGGCGGATATATGTTGTAGGTCGATTCGGATTGGTGTGATGGCGGCGGATATGTGGTGGCGTATATGGACTCGGATTGGCGGTGAATATGTGGTATATGGCAGCAGCGATGCTGATGATGCGGTGGTGATATATGGCAGCAGCGACGTGACAATCTGTGAACAGAACTTGAAACTCTAAAGGACTAGACGCTTAAACCAGCAACTTGACACGACGATGCAACTGCAAATTCAACAAAGCAAATACAGAAAAGATTATGCAAAGGCTCAGATTGGTTCGGATGGGATGAACTAACCCTAATTTTTTTGGCTTTTTCGTGGACTATAGGTATGAAGAACAGACTCGATCTAAACTAC
>NW_021256086.1:0-384 GCF_002162155.2 Triticum dicoccoides | reverse complement strand
TCGACGACGACACGGCAACAAGTAGCACTCGCCTCTCTCCCAAGGTGAAGGTCTGATCCGCCTGTTTAGATGGTCTGCTCTCGTCTTATGCATGTGAGGGGAGAAGAAAGCCATTGGACTGAATTATATTTGCATGTGAGGGGAGTGATCCTTTTGGTAGATGCAGAGTATAGATTCACAAAATTCACCACATGAGCGTACTACACCTATATCCAAATTCTGGATACCACTTGCATCTTTTGTATGTACGCATGAAAAAGCACAACGGTTTGTTTCAGTTTGTATGTGTCCAATTGTTTTTTACTTTTGACTGAAACTATCTATCTTGGTCGCACTTGCATCTCCTGTACATACATACATATGAATCAGCACCACACTTTTCTT
>NW_021256085.1:0-470 GCF_002162155.2 Triticum dicoccoides | reverse complement strand
AAAATGGTGAGTAATAGTCATCGAAACGGGTCAGAATCGGCCAAAACCGCTAGTGTTGATGACCAAAACATAAACGCACACCAGGGTTCGTTAATCGTGGAAATCACTCCGGGACCCCAAAACAGTGAGTAATAGTCCACGAAACGGGTCAGAATCGGCCAAATCTGTGAGTGTTGATGACCGACACGCAAGCGCACCTTGGGGTTCAACAACTATGGTAATAGCTTTAGGGCCCAAAAACGGTGAGTAATAGTCCACGAAACGGGTCAAAATCAGCCAAAACCGCGAGTGTTGATGACCGAAACGTAAACGCACTCCAGGGTTCGTTAATCATGGAAATCACTACGGGACCCCAAAACAGTGAGTAATAGTACACGAAACGTGCAAGAATCGGCAAAAACTGTGAGTGCTGATCGCCGACACGTAAGTGCACCTTGAGGTTCAACAACTACGAAACCGGTTTGGGGCCC
>NW_021256084.1:0-385 GCF_002162155.2 Triticum dicoccoides | reverse complement strand
TTTAGGATCACGCGGGTATCTTGGAATCGTTCCGATGGTTTTGTGACAAGAACATTGTCTTGGTGCCTCCTGTCAGGGGTTTTGTGGAAGTGTCCCGGGGAGTTGAGCTCTGAGGTGTTGTCGTCATAATTTTATTGTTGCAGTTCTGGAATACCTGAGTTTAGTACGCCGACATCGAAAATCTCTTTTATGCAGTTGTTGGTGAGATAACCTCGACGCCACCCAGTACTGGGGCGGGAGTTCGGGAGTATTGCCATAACTTGTATAACGGATGCTTTTCGAAGGTTGAGGTAGACGATTTCCGAAGTTTTCTTGGTTATGTGTTGAAGGATGGATACAGCTGGATGTAGGATTTTCTAGATTTGGGTGAGATATTATGCTTCCC
>NW_021256083.1:150436-152167 GCF_002162155.2 Triticum dicoccoides | reverse complement strand
ATGCCACTTCATAAATTTCGTCCCGAGGCTATTTTAGGTGCTGCGTCACCTTATTATTGGGCCAGGCCCATGTAATTTCGAAATACATAAGTATAGGCTATTTTTAGAGTCCGTATGTGTGGGGAAACAAGAGATAGGGTTGATTTCGGACCCCTCCACCAAGGGCCACGAAATTCCCCCCTCTTCCTCCATATATACAGCCCTTAGGGCATCGTTTAGACTTTGGGTTTTGTTTAGATTAAAAGTTCGCCATAGCTGCAACTTCGCGTACTTCGTTTGTGTTCAACGACCAGACAAAGGCGTCACAGAACCCCACCTTGATCAATAAAGCTTTCATCTTATATTCGCAATATCCAGATTGCAATCTTAGTTTCTTGCTTGTTCTTCGTTTGCTCGCAGGAAACAAACCCTCGTGGTCAGGTTGATCGTGCTCCGACGTGGTCAATAACCTCTCGGAGTTGGTTTAGCGATTGCTAAGGCGCGACGTCCTCGCACGTTCGTAGTCGGATCGTCAAAGTCGACTTCCACCAAAGCGAAATCCACCATCTCATCGAAAGACGGGACACCTCCGCCTCTATCACATGAACTCCTCAAACTATGGTAATCACCGGAAAGAATCCCAATTATTTTCAACTTGGGGTATGTGGATCATAACTCGTAATTTGTGTCTACAACTTGCAAGATAGGTCAAGAACACAAATAAATTCATGAAAACATAATAGGTTCATATCTAAATTCATGGCACTCGAGCCCTAGTGACAAGCATTAAGCATTGCAAAGTCATAGCAACATCAATCTCAGAACATAGTGGATACTAGGGATCAAACCCCAACAAAACTAAGTCGATTACATGATAAATCTCATCCAACCCATCACCGTCCAGCAAGCCTATGATGGAATTACTCACACACAGCAGTGAGCAACATGAAATTAGTGATGGAGGAAGGTTGGTGATGATGATGGCGACGAATCCCCCTCTCCGGAGCCCCAAACGGACTCCAGATCAGCCCTCCCGATGAAAAACAGGAGGCGGTGGCATGTAACATCCCAAATTTTCAATTTGGAATGTCATACAATAGATCATTATTGCACATCATATTTGTTGCATTTTTGCCTCGATCCTAGAAGTTCTACGCAACTCAAGGACCCACGGAGAGAGTTGGGGATTTCATAAATTTCATATTTGAGTTTTCTCAAATTTTGGAAATAGGATCATTTGATTTTATTTATTTTATCTTCAATTATTTCAATTATAAAAATATGAGAGAGGGAATAAAATGACTTTCCCAAAATAAAGAAATATTGAGGATTTAATAAAAAATCAAATAAGATTTTATTTTGGATTTTATTGCTATTTTATTTGAATTTAGGAAAAATGCGTGTTTTACAAAATTGCATTTAGGCCCCAAATAAATTTTCATCTAAACCGGATTGATTTTAGAAGCCTGGGAAAATTTATTTCGTGATTTTTGGAGTCCGTTTAGTATTTCTTTCGTTTGATTTTTTGCTCGAAAATTATTTTAAAAAAAAGAGTCAGAACCGACCTTGGGCCGTAACCGGCCAGGACTCCGCCTGGCCGGGGGTCTTTATAAAGCGCGCCCAGGCCGACCCCCAGCCCAAGCCGCGCCGCCGCCCCAGCCCACCCGAGCCCGCGGCCCCAAACCCTAACCCTAGCGCGCCGCCGCCGCTGCCCGCGCCGTGTGCCGCCGCCGCCCGCCGTCGCCGCCGACT